>NC_053393.1:553791501-554091501 GCF_905171765.1 Bufo bufo | reverse complement strand
TCCTATCATGTATGATACAGCCTGTCATGTGAGATACTGCCTGCAGATCTGTGTATCTAATCTCATCTCGTACTATATTGTCTGGTGTGCGGTGTATCTAAGCTCATCATGTCAGATACTGTTTGCTGTACCTCTGGATCTATCATCCGCGATACACTCTACTTTTCCTGTGTCAAAGATTCTCATGTGTGATACAGCCTGCTGCTGTGTATCTAATCCTATCCTGTGTGATACTGACTGCTGAGCTGTGTATCTAATCCTATCCTGTGTGATACTGACTGCTGAGCTGTGTATCTAATCCTCTCCTGTGTGATACTGTCTGCTGAGCTGTGTATCTAATCCTATCCTGTGTGATACTGTCTGCTGAGCTGTGTATCTAATCCTATCCTGTGTGATACAGCCTGCTGAGCTGTGTATCTAATCCTATCTTGTGTGATACTGTCTGCTGAGCTGTGTATCTAATCCTATCCTGTGTGATACAGCCTGCTGGTGTGTATCTAATCTTATGTTGTATGATCCTGGCTGCTAAGCTGTGTATCTAATCCTATCCTGTGTGATACTGTCTGCTGAGCTGTGTATCTAATCCTCTCCTGTGTGATACTGTCTGCTCAGCTGTGTATCTAATCCTCTCCTGTGTGATACTGTCTGCTGAGCTGTGTATCTAATCCTATCCTGTGTGATACTGTCTGCTGAGCTGTGTATCTAATCCTATCCTGTGTGATACTGTCTGCTGAGCTGTGTATCTAATCCTATCCTGTGTGATACTGTCTGCTGAGCTGTGTATCTAATCCTATCCTGTGTGATACTGTCTGCTGAGCTGTGTATCTAATCCTATCCTGTGTGATACTGTCTGCTGAGCTGTGTATCTAATCCTATCCTGTGTGATACTGTCTGCTGAGCTGTGTATCTAATCCTCTCCTGTGTGATACTGTCTGCTCAGCTGTGTATCTAATCCCATCCTGTGTGATACTGTCTGCTGAGCTGTGTATCTAATCCTATCCTTTCGGATACTGTCTGCTGAGCTGTGTATCTAATCCTATCCTGTGTGATACTGCCTGCTGGAGTGTGTATCTAAAGCCTCGTGCACATGACCATATCCGGTTTGCGCTCTGCAAGTTGCGGATCCGCTAAATAAGGATACCGTCCGTGTGCAATCCGCATTTTTGGCAGAGCCATTGAGTCCTATGGGTTCGAGGTTTGTATTTTCAGGACCAGAACTGGTACTGATATAATTATGACGTCCCTGTGCTCTCCACATCCGTCTGTCAGTTCTGCAAAACATAGAACATATCCTATTCAGCTCCTCAAAATGCAGACCTCAAACCCATAGAACTCAATGGCTCTGCAAAAAAATGCGGATTGCACACGAACGGTATCCTTATTTAGCGGATCCGCAACTTGCAGAGCGCAAACCGGATATGGTCATGTGCACGAGGCTTTAGATACACACTCCAGCAGGCAGTAGTACACAAGATAGGATTAGATACAGGTCTCTTATCGTGGGTAAGAACATGATGAGTAGTGATGTCGCGAACATAAAATTTTCAGTTCGCGAACAGCGAACGCGAACTTCCGCAAATGTTCGCGAACTGGCGAACCGGGCGAACCGCCATAGACTTCAATAGACAGGCGAATTTTAAAACCCACAGGGACTCTTTCTGGCCACAATAGTGATGAGAAAGTTGTTTCAAGGGGTCTAACACCTGGACTGTGGCATGCCGGAGGGGGATCTATGGCAAAACTCCCATGGAAAATTACGTAGTGGACGCAGAGTCGGGTTTTAATCCATAAAGGGCATAAATCAACTAACATTCCTAAATTGTTTGGAATAACGTGCTTTAAAACATCCAGTGTGTGTATACGATCAGGTATGATGTTGTATCGATCAGGTAGTGTAAGGGTTACGCCCGCATCACAGACATTGACAGACCAAACTCCCCTTTTAATGCACCGCAAACAGTTCATTTGCACAACCGCAAACTCCCCATTTGCACAAGGTTGGATACCAAGCTAGCCACGTCCCGGTGATGTCATTGAAGGTTTCTTCCTCCACCCAGCCACGTACAACACCAAGGGTCCCCGAAAGGTCAATTGAATTGATTTTTCGAACGGGGAGATGGTTAAAAAAACGCTGGCTCCCTCCCCTTTGTTTTTATCCACGGTGACTGCGTCTGCGCCGTGCAATTTACTGTCACACCCGATATGAGTGGTATTTTCTGTAGTACTATTCTCATCAGTTTAATCCCTCTAACGTCCCCGACTCCCCAATCTGGGGGCCATTTATTAAACAGATTTTTCGGACGGGGAGATGGTTAAAAAAACGCTGGCTCCCTCCACTCTGTTTTAATCCACGGTGACTGCGTCTGCGCCGTGCAATTTACTGTCACACCCGATATGAGTGGTATTTTCTGTAGTACTATTCTCATCAGTTTAATCCCTCTAACATCCCCAATCTGGGGGCCATTTATTAAATAGATTTTTTGAACGGGGAGATGGTTAAAAAAACGCTGGCTCCCTCCACCGATATGAGTGGTATTTTCTGTAGTATTATTCTCATCAGTTTAATCCCTGTTACGTCCCATATCAGGAATTGCCTTTTATGAAAAAAAATTTAGGCCGGGTACCTTCGACTGCCTTCACAGTGACAGACCAAACTCTCATACACTAAACTGAATTGATTTCAGGAACCGGGAGATGGAAAAAGCAGCTTGGTCGGTCCTCTTACTCCCAAATTGGGGCACTGCGCGTGCACAGAGCAATGTGCTGTGACACCCTATATGAGTGGTGTCTTAACTAGTACTATTGCTATCAGTTTAATCCCTGTTACGGACCCTATCCGGTCGAATTGATTAACCATTGTCGAATCCCCCATTGACATCCCCCTTATAAGCTGTGTAAAGCATATTTTTTAGTTTGGTTTTGAACTGCTGCATCCTTTCCGACTTTTGGTAATTTGGTAACATTTCTGCCACTTTCTGCTTATACCGGGGGTCTAGTAGCGTGGCCACCCGATCGCTTTTGGTCTGACCATAATGAAGCAACGGCCTTATCATCTGGGGTGTGGCAACATTGCCAACACACTTTTATAGAGGTGATGATGATTGCTTCATTGTGATACGCAAGCCCCTTCACCACAACAAGGTAACGATCACGAAGGGGAATTGACACTTGTATGTGCCTTTTTTTTTTGGTTTGTTTTTGCAGCCACAGTGCTGCACCATAGGACAGAAAAATTAGGCATGTACACATGCCTGAAAAATAATGGCACTGTTGCAGACGCTATTGTAGCAGCGGCCGGAAAAATTTATGTTTTCCAGGCAGAAAAGTGACTAAAACATTACGGCTTGAACCCTAGTTGGTGGTGGAGAATTCACGAAAGTCATCCGGTATGCAGACATTAAATACAGCAGCGTGGGGACCATTTTGAGGCCAAGGCATGTAATCAGGCCTTTTGTTAGTCAAACGTATCCCCCACTGTCAGTCCCTTCGGGATCCATGCCTCATTCATCTTTATGAAGGTGAGGTAATCAACACTTTTTTGACCGAGGCGACTTCTCTTGTCAGTGACAATGCCTCCTGCTGCACTGAAGCTCCTTTCTGACAGGACACTTGAAGCAGGGCAGGCCAGAAGTTCTATCGCAAACTGGGATAGCTCAGGCCACAGGTCAAGCCTGCACACCCAGTAGTGAAGGGGTTCATTGCTCCTCAGAGTGTCGATATCTGCTGTTAAGGCGAGGTAGTCTGCTACCTGTCGGTCGAGTCGTTCTCTAAGGCTGGATCCCGAAGGGCTGTGGCGATGAGTAGGACTGAAAAAGCTCCGCATGTCCTCCATCAACAACACATCTGTAAATCGTCCAGTCCTTGCCGCCGTGGTAGGAGGAGGATTACACTCACCTCTTCCCCTGTTAGATTCCCGTTGTGCTGTGACATCTCCCTTATAAGCTGTGTAAAGCATATTTTTTAGTTTGGTTTTGAACTGCTGCATCCTTTCCGACTTTCGGTAATTTTGTAACATTTCTGCCACTTTCTGCTTATACCGGGGGTCTAGTAGCGTGGTCACCCAGTACAGATCGTTCTCCTTTATCCTTTTTATACGTGGGTCCCTCAACAGACATGACAGCATGAAAGACCCCATTTGAACAAGGTTGGATGCAGAGCTTCTCATTTCCCGTTCCTCGTCCTCACTGATGTCATTGACGGTCTGTTCTTCCCCCCAGCCACGTACAACACCATGGGTCCCAGATAGGTGACAACAACGAGCACCCTGGGGTGCCTGCTGTGGTTGGTCTTCCTCCTCCTCAAAGCCGCCACATTCCTCCTCTGACTCCTCTTCCTCATACTCCTCTTCCAGCGTTGCTGCAGGTCCGGCAAGCGATGATGACAAGGCTGTTTCTGGTGGTGATGGTGACCACAACTCTTCCTCTTCCTCTTCACGCTCATCTACAGCCTGATCCAGAACTCTTCGCAGGGCACGCTCCAGGAAGAAAACAAATGGGATGAGGTCGCTGATGGTGGCTTCGGTGCGACTGACTAGGTTTGTCACCTCCTCAAAAGGACGCATAAGCCTACAGGCATTGCGCATGAGTGTCCAGTAACGTGGCAAAAAGATTCCCAGCTCCGCAGAGGCTGTCCTAGCACCCCGGTCATACAAATACTCGTTGACGGCTTTTTCTTGTTGGAGCAGGCGGTCGAACATTAGGAGTGTTGAATTCCAACGTGTCGGGCTGTCGCATATCAAGCGCCTCACTGGCATGTTGTTTCGCCGCTGAATATCGGAAAAGTGCGCCATGGCCGTGTAGGAACGCCTGAAATGGCCACACACCTTCCTGGCCTGCTTGAGGACGTCCTGTAAGCCTGGGTACTTAGACACAAAACGTTGTACGATGAGATTCAACACATGTGCCATGCACGGCACATGTGACAACTTGCCCAAATTTAATGCCGCCAACAGATTGCTTCCATTGTCACACACCACTTTGCCGATCTCCAGTTGGTGCGGGGTCAGCCACTGATCCACCTGTGCGTTCAGGGCGGACAGGAGTGCTGGTCCTGTGTGGCTCTCTGCTTTCAGGCAAGTCAACCCCAAGATAGCGTTACACTGTCGTATCCGGGATGTGGAATAGCCCCTGGGGAGCTGGGGGGAATCAGTTGATGTGCAGCCAGACGCCGCAGCAGAAGAGGACTCAGCCGAGGAGGAAATTAAAGAGGATGGAGTAGGAGTAGAGGAGGTGGCAGTAGGTCTGCCTGCAAGTCGTGGTGGTGTCACCAACTCCGCTGCAGAGCCACGCATTCCATGCTTGTCAGCCGTCAGCAGGTTGACCCAATGCGCAGTATACGTGATATACCTGCCCTGACCGTGCTTTGCAGACCAGGTATCAGTGGTCAGATGGACCCTTGCCCCAACACTGTATGCCAGAGATGCCATGACTTCCTTTTCAATGACATGGTAGAGGTTTGGGATTGCCTTTTTTGAAAAAAAATTTCGTCCGGGTACCTTCCACTGTGGTGTCCCAATAGCGACAAATTTTTTGAAGGCCTCAGACTCTACCAGCTGGTATGGTAAAAGCTGGCGGGCTAAGAGTTCCGTCAAGCCAGCTGTCAGTCGCCGGGCAAGGGGGTGACTTTGTGACATTGGCTTCTTATGCTCAAACATGTCCTTGACAGACACCTGACTGTGGGCAGATGAGCAGGAACTGCTGAAGGTGAGAGATGGAGTGGCGGGTGGTTGAGAGGGGGCAGGGAGGACAGCAGTGGTTGACGTGGCTGAAGATGCAGGACCAGGAGGAGCATGGTGGCTTTGAGTTTGTGTGCTGCTTGTACTCATGTGTTGATCCCATAGGCGTTTGTGATGTGAGATCATGTGCCTTCGCAAAGCAGTTGTACCAAGGTGGGTGTTGGACTTCCCACGACTCAGTTTCTTTTGGCACAGGTTGCAAATGGCATTGCTTTTATCAGAGGCAGACACACAAAAAAAATGCCACACTGCTGAGCTTTGCAATGACGGCATTCTAGTGGTGGCAACAGCATGCGTTGACTGGCGTGCTGTCTGGCTGACCCCAGGTGCCGATACATGCTGTCTGACTGTGCCACTAACTCCTTGCGACGACCTCCCCCTGCTTCCAACTCGTCTCCTCATTCTCTCTGTCTCCCCTTCAGAACTTTCCCCCTCTTCTTCTCTTCGAGCAGGCACCCACGTGGCATCCGTGGACACATCGTCATCATCAACCGCTTCACTTGTATCTGACACCTCAGCAAAGGAAGCAGCAGCGGGTACAACATCATCATCATCACACTGTACGTCCATGTGTGTAATCCTGCCTGACTGAGACATATCCCCGTAATCTACATCATCTGGCAATAATGGTTGCGCATCACTAATTGCATCCAACTGATGTGTAAATAACTCCTCTGACGGATCAAGTGAAGCGGCTGTGGTGGCTGTGGTGGTAGTGGCGACGGGCGGGTGCGTGGTAACTTGAGAGCAGGTGACCGAAGCTGAGTTGGAGGAGGATGGTGCGTCAAGGTTCTTAGCGGAAGCTGTTGAAGATTGGGTGTCCTGTCTAAGCCAGTCAACTACGTCCTCTGAATTTTTCGGGTTCAGGGTACGTGGCCTCTGAAAACTGGGCATTATTCCAGGGACAGTGGAAATCACAGCACCACGACCACGACGGCCCCTGCGGGGTGGCCTGCCTCTGCCTGTCATTTTTTTTTTAGATAAGTGGTACTACGCGTGCTAGGTACTGTGCCACCCGGTATGAGTGGTTGGCACTGGCAGTGGGCACACTACAGTCTGTGGAAGTGGGCCTGACACACACTGGCAGCAGGCAAGCAACTGAATTTAGACTACTGTCTAAAAATTAAATGCCTTATTTATCGGCAAGCTACTGTGCCACCCGGTATCAGTGGTTGGCACTGGCAGTGGGCACACTACAATCAGTGGAAGAGGGCCTGACACACACTGGCAGCAGGCAAGCAACTGAAATTACACTAAAGTGTAAAAATTAAATGCCTTATTTATCGGCAAGCTACTGTGCCACCCGGTATGAATGGTTGGCACTGGCAGTGGGCACACTACAGTCAGTGGAAGAGGGCCTGACACACACTGGCAGCAGGCAAGCAACTGAATTTAGACTACTGTCTAAAAATTAAATGCCTTATTTATCGGCAAGCTACTGTGCCACCCGGTATCAGTGGTTGGCACTGGCAGTGGGCACACTACAGTCAGTGGAAGCGGGCCTGACACACACTGGCAGCAGGCAAGCAACTGAAATTACACTAAAGTGTAAAAATTAAATGCCTTATTTATCGACAAGCTACTGTGCCACCCGGTATCAGTGGTTGGCACTGGCAGTGGGCACACTACAGTCAGTGGAAGCGGGCCTGACACACACTGGCAGCAGGCAAGCAACTGAATTTAGACTACTGTCTAAAAATTAAATGCCTTATTTATCGGCAAGCTACTGTGCCACCCGGTATCAGTGGTTGGCACTGGCAGTGGGCACACTACAGTCAGTAGAAGCGGGCCTGACACACACTGGCAGCAGGCAAGCAACTGAAATTACACTAAAGTGTAAAAATTAAATGCCTTATTTATCGGCAAGCTACTGTGCCACCCGGTATGAGTGGTTGGCACTGGCAGTGGGCACACTACAGTCAGTGGAAGAGGGCCTGACACACTGACTGGCAGCAGGCAAGCAACTGAATTTAGACTACTGTCTAAAAATTAAATGCCTTATTTATCGGCAAGCTACTGTGCCACCCGGTATCAGTGGTTGGCACTGGCAGTGGGCACACTACAGTCAGTGGAAGCGGGCCTGACACACACTGGCAGCAGGCAAGCAACTGAAATTACACTAAAGTGTAAAAATTAAATGCCTTATTTATCGGCAAGCTACTGTGCCACCCGGTATGAGTGGTTGGCACTGGCAGTGGGCACACTACAGTCAGTGGAAGAGGGCCTGACACACTGACTGGCAGCAGGCAAGCAACTGAATTTAGACTACTGTCTAAAAATTAAATGCCTTATTTATCGGCAAGCTACTGTGCCACCCGGTATCAGTGGTTGGCACTGGCAGTGGGCACACTACAGTCAGTGGAAGCGGGCCTGACACACACTGGCAGCAGGCAAGCAACTGAAATTACACTAAAGTGTAAAAATTAAATGCCTTATTTATCGGCAAGCTACTGTGCCACCCGGTATCAGTGGTTGGCACTGGCAGTGGGCACACTACAGTCAGTAGAAGCGGGCCTGACACACACTGGCAGCAGGCAAGCAACTGAAATTACACTAAAGTGTAAAAATTAAATGCCTTATTTATCGGCAAGCTACTGTGCCACCCGGTATGAGTGGTTGGCACTGGCAGTGGGCACACTACAGTCAGTGGAAGAGGGCCTGACACACTGACTGGCAGCAGGCAAGCAACTGAATTTAGACTACTGTCTAAAAATTAAATGCCTTATTTATCGGCAAGCTACTGTGCCACCCGGTATCAGTGGTTGGCACTGGCAGTGGGCACACTACAGTCAGTTGAAGTCGGCCTGACACACACTAGCAGCAGGCAAGCAGCTGAAATTACACTAAAGTGTAAAAATTAAATGCCTTTTTTATGCAAAGTCCTGTGCCAGCCGGTATGAGTGGTGGGCACTGGCAGTGGGCACACTACAGTCAGTGGAAGTCAGCCTGACATACACTGGCAGGCAACTAACCTTAGATTAAAGTGTAAAAATTAAGTGCCTATTTTTTAAGCAAAGTCCTGTGCCACTCGGTATGACAGGGGTGGGCACTGGCAGTGGGCACACTACAGTCAGTTGAAGTCGGCCTGACACACACTAGCAGCAGGCAAGCAGCTGAAATTACATTAAAGTGTAAAAATTAAATGCCTTTTTTAAGCAAAGTCCTGTGCCAGCCGGTATGAGTGGTGGGCACTGGCAGTGGGCACACTACAGTCAGTGGAAGTCAGCCTGACACACACTGGCAGGCAACTAACCTTAGATTAAAGTGTAAAAATTAAGTGCCTATTTTTTAAGCAAAGTCCTGTGCCACTCGGTATGACAGGGGTGGGCACTGGCAGTGGGCACACTACAGTCAGTTGAAGTCGGCCTGACACACACTAGCAGCAGGCAAGCAGCTGAAATTACATTAAAGTGTAAAAATTAAATGCCTTTTTTAAGCAAAGTCCTGTGCCAGCCGGTATGAGTGGTGGGCACTGGCAGTGGGCACACTACAGTCAGTGGAAGTCAGCCTGACACACACTGGCAGGCAACTAACCTTAGATTAAAGTGTAAAAATTAAGTGCCTATTTTTTAAGCAAAGTCCTGTGCCACTCGGTATGACAGGGGTGGGCACTGGCAGTGGGCACACTACAGTCAGTTGAAGTCGGCCTGACACACACTAGCAGCAGGCAAGCAGCTGAAATTACATTAAAGTGTAAAAATTAAATGCCTTTTTTAAGCAAAGTCCTGTGCCAGCCGGTATGAGTGGTGGGCACTGGCAGTGGGCACACTACAGTCAGTGGAAGTCAGCCTGACACACACTGGCAGGCAACTAACCTTAGATTAAAGTGTAAAAATTAAGTGCCTATTTTTTAAGCAAAGTCCTGTGCCACTCGGGATGACAGGGGTGGGCACTGGCAGTGGGCACACTACAGTCAGTGGAAGTCGGCCTGACACACACTGGCAGGCAACTAACCTTAGATTAAAGTGTAAAAATGAAGTGCCTTTTTTTTAAGCAAAGTCCTGTGCCACACGGGATGACAGGGGTGGGCACTGGCAGTGGGCACACTACAGTCAGTTGAAGTCGGCCTGACACACACTAGCAGCAGGCAAGCAGCTGAAATTACACTAAAGTGTAAAAATTAAATGCCTTTTTTATGCAAAGTCCTGTGCCAGCCGGTATGAGTGGTGGGCACTGGCAGTGGGCACACTACAGTCAGTGGAAGTCAGCCTGACACACACTGGCAGGCAACTAACCTTAGATTAAAGTGTAAAAATTAAGTGCCTTTTTTTAAGCAAAGTCCTGTGCCACACGGAATGACAGGGGTGAGCACTGGCAGTGGGCACACTACAGTCTGTGGGCCTGCAGCTCCTCACACACAGGCAGGCCAGGCAACTGCAATATGTATATAAAGGAAAAAAAAAAAGCAGACTAATGTTGCAGCCCTAAAAATGGCTTTTTGGGGTGCTGTCAGGACGCTGTCCTTACAGCAGAGATCAGATGAGTCTTTCAGGACTGGAGTGGACACTGAATTCACTAGCCTAGCTATCGATTTCCCAATTAAATCAGCAGCAGTTACAGTCTCCCTCCTCTCACTAAGACTGCAGCTTCAGAATGAATCTAAAATGGATGCTGTGCAGGAGGTGGGAGGGTCTGGGAGGGAGGGTATGCTGCTGATTGGCTGGAATGTGTCTGCTGACTGTGAGGTACAGGGTCAAAGTTTGCTCAATGATGATGTATAGGGGGCGGACCGAACATCGCATGTGTTCGCCCGGCAGAGGCGAACGCGAACAAGCTATGTTCGCCGGGAACTGTTCGCCGTCGGATAGTTCGGGCCATCTCTAATGATGAGGTGAGTGCACTACATGAGCCCTAAAACGCCCCCATAACAGTGACATCCACAGTGCCCCCATAACAGTGACCTCCACAGCGCCCCCATAACAGTGACATCCACAGCGCCCCCATAACAGTGACCTCCACAGCGCCCCCATAACAGTGACATCCACAGCGCCCCCATAACAGTGACATCCACAGATCCCCCATAACAGTGACCTCCACAGTGCGCCCATAATAGTGACCTCCACAGTGCCCCAATAACAGTGACCTCCACGGTGCCCCCATAACAGTGACCTCCACGGCGCCACCATAACAGTGACCTCCACGGTGCCCCCATAACAGTGACCTCCACAGCGCCCCCATAACAGTGACCTCCACAGCGCCCCCATAACAGTGACATCCACAGCGCCCCCATAACAGTGACATCCACAGTGTCCCCATAACAGTGACATCTAGAGCGCCCCCATAACAGTGACCACCACAGTGCCCCCATAACAGTGACATCCACAGTGCCCCCATAACAGTGACATCCACAGCACCCCCATAACAGTGACATCCACAGCGCCCCCATAACAGTGACCTCCACAGCGCCCCCATAACAGTGACATCCACAGTGCCCCATAACAGTGACATCCACAGTGCCCCCATAACAGTGACCTCCACAGTGCCCCCATAACAGTGACATCCACAGCGCCCCCATAACAGTGACATCCACAGTGCCTCCATAACAGTGACCTCCACAGCGGCCCCATAACAGTGACATCCACAGTGCCCCCATAACAGTGACATCCACAGTGCCCCCATAACAGTGACATCTAGAGCGCCCCCATAACAGTAACCACCACAGTGCCCCCATAACAGTGACATCCACAGTGCCCCCATAACAGTGACATCCACAGTGCCCCCATAACAGTGACATCCGCAGTGCCCCCATAACAGTGACATCTGCAGTGCCCCCATAACAGTGACATCCACAGTGCCCCATAACAGTGACATCCACAGTGCCCCCATAACAGTGACATCCACAGTGCCCCATAACAGTGACCTCCACAGTGCCCCCATAACAGTGACCTCCACAGTGCCCCCATAACAGTGACATCCACAGTGCCTCCATAACAGTGACCTCCACAGCGGCCCCATAACAGTGACATCCACAGTGCCCCCATAACAGTGACATCCACAGTGCCCCCATAACAGTGACATCCACAGTGCCCCCATAACAGTGACATCTAGAGCGCCCCCATAACAGTGACCACCACAGTGCCCCCATAACAGTTACATCCACAGTGCCCCCATAACAGGGACATCCACAGTGCCCCCATAACAGTGACATCCGCAGTGCCCCCATAACAGTGACATCTGCAGCGCCCCCATAACAGTGACATCCTCAGTGCCCCCATAACAGTGACATCCACAGTGCCTGTGCCCCCATAACAGTGACATCCGCAGTGCCCCCATAACAGTGACATCCACAGTGCCCCCATAACAGTGACATCCACAGCGCCCCCATAACAGTGACATCCACAGTGCCCCCATAACAGTGACATCCACAGTGCCCCCATAACAGTGACCTCCACAGTGCCCCCATAACAGTGACATCCACAGTGCCTCCATAACAGTGACCTCCACAGCGGCCCCATAACAGTGACATCCACAGTGCCCCCATAACAGTGACATCCACAGTGCCCCCATAACAGTGACATCTAGAGCGCCCCCATAACAGTGACCACCACAGTGCCCCCATAACAGTGACATCCACAGTGCCCCCATAACAGTGACATCCACAGCGCCCCCATAACAGTGACCTCCACAGTGCCCCCATAACAGTGACATCTAGAGCGCCCCCATAACAGTGACCACCACAGTGCCCCCATAACAGTGACATCCACAGTGCCCCCATAACAGTGACATCCACAGTGCCCCCATAACAGTGACATCTGCAGTGCCCCCATAACAGTGACATCCGCAGTGCCCCCATAACAGTGACATCCGCAGTGCCCCCATAACAGTGACATCCACAGTGCCCCCATAACAGTGACATCCACAGTGCCCCCATAACAGTGACATCCACCGTGCCCCCATAACAGTGACATCCGCAGTGCCCCCATAACAGTGACATCTGCAGTGCCCCCATAACAGTGACATCCGCAGGGCCCCCATAACAGTGACATCCACAGTGCCCCCATAACAGTGACATCCACAGTGCCTGTGCCCCCATAACAGTGACATCCGCAGTGCCCCCATAACAGTGACATCCACAGTGCCCCCATAACAGTGACATCCACAGCGCCCCCATAACAGTGACATCCTCAGCGCCCCCATAACAGTGACATCCACAGCGCCCCTATAACAGTGACATCCACAGTGCCCCCATAACAGTGACATCTAGAACGCCCCCATAACAGTGACCACCACAGTGCCCCCATAACAGTGACATCCACAGCGCCCCCATAACAGTGACATCCACAGCGCCCCCATAACAGTGACATCCACAGTGCCCCATAACAGTGACATCCACAGTGCCCCCATAACAGTGACCTCCACAGTGCCCCCATAACAGTGACATCCACAGTGCCTCCATAACAGTGACCTCCACAGCGGCCCCATAACAGTGACATCCACAGTGCCCCCATAACAGTGACATCCACAGTGCCCCCATAACAGTGACATCTAGAGCGCCCCTATAACAGTGACCACCACAGTGCCCCCATAACAGTGACATCCGCAGTGCCCCCATAACAGTGACATCTGCAGTGCCCCCATAACAGTGACATCCGCAGTGCCCCCATAACAGTGACATCCGCAGTGCCCCCATAACAGTGACATCCACAGTGCCCCCATAACAGTGACATCCGCAGTGCCCCCATAACAGTGACATCCACAGTGCCCCCATAACAGTGACATCCACAGTGCCCCCATAGAAGTTACATTCAGGGCTAATTTTTCTGATTACTGTTGGAGAACCCCTTTAATGCTGAGCTGTTAGTACCTAAAATGAAGACTAGAGGGTTCTGGCTACCGAACATTATACCACCCCACACCATAATCCCAGGAGTAGAACCTGTGTGAGGTTCCCTTGTAAATGCCTCTTCATGGTGTTGCCGTTAGGTCTCCAGACCAATCTCCAGCTATCATTTCATCCAAGACAATACTGGACTCTTTCCTGAAGAGGACAGATGACCTCCATTCCAGCCTCCATTCCTGACTTGCTGTACACCATGGTAGCCTTTGAGAGTGGTGCCATGAGGTCAGTGGAGCACCTGTAGCTGGACATCTGGTTCGTAGCCCAATGTCGTGCAGACATCTTCTGATGGTTTCAGTAGATGCTGTTCAGTGGTGCACCAAGCTTTTCTGCTGTCTGAGGCAAAAACTGAAAGGGCTCCTCTGCTCCCCAATGCCAATTTAACCTAACCCCTTCCCTTCAGCCCATTGTCCTTCGGCTGCCATCTTGCCCCTACCTGGTGCTGCCTGAGGCGATCTCCTCATTTGGCCTCATTGGTGGTGCACCCCTGATGCTGTTTGCCACCCTATGCTTGGGATGTGACATTTTCACTTGCAGCACAGAATAGATCACTAGGCGCCATTCTTCTAATCAGTCGATCCGTCCAGGCAGATGTTCTCCTCTCTGCATCTCTTGCTGCGATTCCTTCTCTTTGTTGTTCTCCCACTGGGACACGCAGCGTAGAACATTGCAGAGCAATCTGCCTGTCATAGCCAGTTCTGTGAGAAGGTCTGTTAGACGTTCTTCTCTACCTCTTGCATGAGGTTCTTTGTTTTGGTTTCACTTTGTCATCTCCTTTCCTTCTCCCAGCTGTCACCAATTTACACTAATTGTCTCCCTTTATATTTCCTCCCATACTGCATCACTTTGCGGTTTATACTTCTTCCTGGATGAGTTGTTCACTGCTGGAGGCTGCTACTGCTGATTCCTCAGATAAGTCATTTTCCTTTATTTGTGTTTCCTTACTGGCTTGTTTCTAGGTGACCCTGACTCCGTCCGTATTAAGTGCAGGTCGTGTCCCCTCACTATTATAGGGTTTCCAGGTGTCACACAGTATTAGGTACGTGGGCATGCAATCGTCTACCATAAAGACCTTTGCATGGGCATAGCAGTCAGGGAGAGCTCTTAGGGTTTTATTGGGCTCACCCATATGCTCCTTAGTTTGTGATCAAGCCAGTCGGATGTTTATTTATAAGTTCCAGCTTTCTGCATCACCATCCGTGACACTGCCGGAGTGATAACCCAAGGATTCTGTCCTCTCAGTGTGAGACACGTGGTGATAACTGACATGTCTATGAAACAGCCAGCGACCTGATCAGATTTCAGAGTTTTTGTGAACCTAAAAAACTTTGCTTTCAATCTGGCTTTTTTCAACTCTCACATGACACAGCTTAGAGCTAGGTGCTGGAATTTCATCATCTTCAGATCTTAGCGACACCTGCTACTTCCTCGATGTGTATAACCTCACGGCTTCTCTGTCTTGGTACTTAATCTACATGTTGAGGACTCAGAGTCCATATTGTAAGAGTAAAAGCCATCGAGCCGAGAAGAATTCATTGTAAGATATAAAATTTGGTGATATGAGTTCTAATCCCCGACACAGCGGAATACTATCATTAATGGAGCTTCCATGTCTGATGATCCCAGGAGGAGCGGGTGAGGACTTTGCTTCTCTAGTCTTGTTCATGTCTTTCTAAGACTGATGAACTCTTCAGACCAGCCATAATATTGAAACCAGTAAATATCAATGATTATGGCTCCTGTCAAGGAAATGACCGCCCAAAGCTCACTGATGTGTGGTGGGTGAAGGCGAGCTAGAAGGGCTAATGTAGAGCAAACTGCTGACAAGGCTACTGCTGGCAACGATCGAAAGATGTGTATGGCGCTGTGTACGCCCATGCTAACCCCTGTCCACCACCAGAAGTGCCTACAATTGGCATTAGAACTGGAACAATGGAAGAAGGTGGCCTAGTCTGAGGAATCACATCACATCATGTGGACGGCCAGGTGTGTGTCACTTGCGAGGGCCGGATAGGATGCGTGTGAGGGCCGGATAGGATGCGGGTGCATCGCGGGAAAATGCATGGTTTTTCCGCGCAAGTGCAAAGCGTTTTAATGCGTTTTGCACACGCGTGAGAAAAATCGGCATGTTTGGTACCCAGACCCGAACCCGGACTTCTTCACAGAAGTTCGGGTTTGGGTTAGGTGTTGTGTCGATTTTATTATTTTCCCTTATAACATGGTTATAAGGGAAAATAATAGCATTCTTAATACAGAATGCTTAGTAAAATAGGGATGGAGGGGTTAAAAAAAATAAAAAATTTAACTCACCTCATCCACTTGTTCGCGCAGCCCGGCTTCTCTTCTGTCTTATTCTTTGATGACCTGGAGAAAAAGGACCTTTGGTGACGTCACTGCGCTCATCACATGGTCCATCACCATGGTGATGGATCATGTGATGGACCATGTGATGAGCGCAGTGATGTCACCAAATGTCCTTTTCCTCCCAGGTCATCAAAAAAGAAGACAGAAGAGAAGCCGGGCTGCGCGAACAAGTGGATGAGGTGAGTTAAATTATTATAATTTTTTTAACCCCTCCATCCCTATTTTACTAAGCATTCTGTATTAAGAATGCTATTATTTTCCCTTATAACCATGTTATAAGGGAAAATAATAAAGATTGGGTCTCCATCCCGATCGTCTCCTAGCAACCGTGCGTGAAAATCGCACCGTATCTGCACTTGCTTGCGGATGCTTGCGGTTTTCACACGGCCCCATTCACTTCCGGATTCAGTGCGGGTGCAATGCGTTTACCTCACGCATCGCACCCGCGTGGAAAACTCTCCCATGTGAAAGAGGCCTTACCTGGAGAAGAGATGGCACCAGGTGCACTATAAGAAGAAGGCGGCCTGGTCTGAGGAATCACATTACATCATGTGGACGTCTGTGTGTGCTTCACATACCTGAGGAAGAGATGGCACTAGGTGCACTATGTAGTAATAATTCTCTTTATAATGTGTTACAGTAAAAATAAAAATGCCCTGTTGTGTGGCAGTATAAAAAATACCTCCTCTCAGTGCCCTCTGTAGAGGCAATGTCCCCATAGTGCCCTCATAATGTGTGCCAATGCCTCTACTGTGTGCCCAAAAAACCTCTTAGTGCCCCCAGTTGAGACAAGGTCCCCATAGTGCCCTATAATTTGCGCCAGTATAAAATACTCCTATATCGTGCCCCAATAGTGCGCCTCCCCGTATCCCCATGGTGCCTTACAATGTGCCAGTATAAAATGCCCCCATAATGTGTGCCAGTATAATTCCCCTATATAATGACCCCAATAGTGCTCCTCTCCCCCTTCTCCATAGTGCCCCCGATGTGTTCCAGTATATAAGATAGGGTCCCTAAAGTGCTCCTCCCCTCCATAGTGCCCCCCATGTCCGCCAGTATATAAGATAGGGCCCCAGAAGATGCCCCCATAGTGCTCTTTTCCCCCCTTCTCCATAGTGCCCCCCATGTGTGAGTGTATATAAGATAGGGCCCCCAAATTGCTCCTCCCACTCCTTAGTGCCCCCCATGTGTGCCAGTATACAAGATAGGGCCCCCCATAGTGCCCCCCATGTCTGCCAGTATATAAAATAGGCAGGCCCCCCATATGTCAATTTCTCACCCCCCCCCCCCATATGTCACTTGCTCATAACCCCCAGAGTCAGGAGGACCCCCCCTAATATCAGTTGTTAATTATTTATTCAGGCACCCCATATGCTCATTCAGGCCCCCCTATCGATGTGACAGACCCCCATCAGACCTCAGATCAGACTAAAAATAAATAATTAAAACTTACCTCTCCTGCTCCGCTGCTCTCCATGTCCGCTGGGGTGTCCTGATGTGAGCGCCTGCCCTGCTGGTCTCCAACAGCCCACGCTGCACAGTCACGTGACCTGAATGTGTACAGGGGGTGACAGTCGTCAGGCTCTCATTACACTATTGTCACTTTGTTTCTCTCCTGATGTTCCCGTCAGTCCAGGGGGTGACAGTCGTCAGGCTCTCATTACACTATTGTTACTTTGTTTCCCCCTGATGTTCCTGTCAGTCCAGGCGGTGACAGTCGTCAGGCTCTCATTACACTATTGTCACTTTGTTTCCGTCCTGATGTTCCCGTCAGTCCAGGGGGTGACAGTCGTCAGGCTCTCATTACACTATTGTCACTTTGTTTCTCTCCTGATGTTCCCGTCAGTCCAGGGGGTGACAGTCGTCAGGCTCTCATTACACTATTGTTACTTTGTTTCCCCCTGATGTTCCTGTCAGTCCAGGCGGTGACAGTCGTCAGGCTCTCATTACACTATTGTCACTTTGTTTCCCTCCAGATGTTCCCGTCAGTCCAGGGGGTGACAGTCGTCAGGCTCTCATTACACTATTGTTACTTTGTTTCCCCCTGATGTTCCCGTCAGTCCAGGAGGTGACAGTCATCAGGATCTCATTACACTATTGTCACTTTGTTTCCCTCCAGATGTTCCCGTCAGTCCAGGCGGTGACAGTCGTCAGGATCTCATTACACTATTGTCACTTTGTTTCCCTCCTGATGTTCCCGTCAGTCCAGGGGGTGACAGTCGTCAGGCTCTCATTACACTATTGTTACTTTGTTTCTCTCCTGATGTTCCCGTCAGTCCAGGGGGTGACAGTCGTCAGGCTCTCATTACACTATTGTTACTTTGTTTCCCCCTGATGTTCCCGTCAGTCCAGGGGGTGACAGTCGTCAGGCTCTCATTACACTATTGTCACTTTGTTTCCGTCCTGATGTTCCCGTCAGTCCAGGGGGTGACAGTCGTCAGGCTCTCATTACACTATTGTCACTTTGTTTCTCTCCTGATGTTCCCGTCAGTCCAGGGGGTGACAGTCGTCAGGCTCTCATTACACTATTGTTACTTTGTTTCCCCCTGATGTTCCTGTCAGTCCAGGCGGTGACAGTCGTCAGGCTCTCATTACACTATTGTCACTTTGTTTCCCTCCAGATGTTCCCGTCAGTCCAGGGGGTGACAGTCGTCAGGCTCTCATTACACTATTGTTACTTTGTTTCCCCCTGATGTTCCCGTCAGTCCAGGAGGTGACAGTCATCAGGATCTCATTACACTATTGTCACTTTGTTTCCCTCCAGATGTTCCCGTCAGTCCAGGCGGTGACAGTCGTCAGGATCTCATTACACTATTGTCACTTTGTTTCCCTCCTGATGTTCCCGTCAGTCCAGGGGGTGACAGTCGTCAGGCTCTCATTACACTATTGTTACTTTGTTTCTCTCCTGATGTTCCCGTCAGTCCAGGGGGTGACAGTCGTCAGGCTCTCATTACACTATTGTTACTTTGTTTCTCTCCTGATGTTCCCGTCAGTCCAGGGGGTGACAGTCGTCAGGCTCTCATTACACTATTGTCACTTTGTTTCCCTCCTGATGTTCCCGTCAGTCCAGGGGGTGACAGTCGTCAGGCTCTCATTACACTATTGTCACTTTGTTTCTCTCCTGATGTTCCCGTCAGTCCAGGGGGTGACAGTCGTCAGGCTCTCATTACACTATTGTTACTTTGTTTCCCCCTGATGTTCCCGTCAGTCCAGGAGGTGACAGTCGTCAGGATCTCATTACACTATTGTCACTTTGTTTCCCTCCAGATGTTCCCGTCAGTCCAGGGGGTGACAGTCGTCAGGCTCTCATTACACTATTGTCACTTTGTTTCTCTCCTGATGTTCCCGTCAGTCCAGGGGGTGACAGTCGTCAGGCTCTCATTACACTATTGTTACTTTGTTTCCCCCTGATGTTCCCGTCAGTCCAGGAGGTGACAGTCATCAGGATCTCATTACACTATTGTCACTTTGTTTCCCTCCTGATGTTCCCGTCAGTCCAGGGGGTGACAGTCGTCAGGCTCTCATTACACTATTGTTACTTTGTTTCCCCCTGATGTTCCTGTCAGTCCAGGCGGTGACAGTCGTCAGGCTCTCATTACACTATTGTCACTTTGTTTCCCTCCTGATGTTCCCGTCAGTCCAGGGGGTGACAGTCGTCAGGCTCTCATTACACTATTGTCACTTTGTTTCTCTCCTGATGTTCCTGTCAGTCCAGGCGGTGACAGTCGTCAGGCTCTCATTACACTATTGTTACTTTGTTTCCCCCTGATGTTCCCGTCAGTCCAGGAGGTGACAGTCATCAGGATCTCATTACACTATTGTCACTTTGTTTCCCTCCAGATGTTCCCGTCAGTCCAGGGGGTGACAGTCGTCAGGCTCTCATTACACTATTGTTACTTTGTTTCCCCCTGATGTTCCCGTCAGTCCAGGAGGTGACAGTCATCAGGATCTCATTACACTATTGTCACTTTGTTTCCCTCCCGATGTTCCCGTCAGTCCAGGCAGTGACAGTCGTCAGGCGCTCATTACACTATTGTCACTTTGTTTCCCTCCTGATGTTCCCGTCAGTCCAGGGGGTGACAGTCGTCAGGCTCTCATTACACTATTGTTACTTTGTTTCCCTCCTGATGTTCCTGTCAGTCCAGGGGGTGACAGTCGTCAGGCTCTCATTACACTATTGTCACTTTGTTTCCCTCCCGATGTTCCTGTCAGTCCAGGGGGTGACAGTCGTCAGGCTCTCATTACACTATTGTCACTTTGTTTCCCTCCTGATGTTCCTGTCAGTCCAGGCGGTGACAGTCGTCAGGCGCTCATTACACTATTGTCACTTTGTTTCCCCCTGATGTTCCTGTCAGTCCAGGCGGTGACAGTCGTCAGGCTCTCTTTACACTATTGTCACTTTGTTTCCCTCCTGATGTTCCCGTCAGTCCAGGGGGTGACAGTCGTCAGGCTCTCATTACACTATTGTTACTTTGTTTCCCCCTGATGTTCCTGTCAGTCCAGGCGGTGACAGTCGTCAGGCTCTCATTACACTATTGTCACTTTGTTTCCCTCCTGATGTTCCCGTCAGTCCAGGGGGTGACAGTCGTCAGGCTCTCATTACACTATTGTTACTTTGTTTCCCTCCTGATGTTCCTGTCAGTCCAGGCGGTGACAGTCGTCAGGCTCTCATTACACTATTGTTACTTTGTTTCCCTCCTGATGTTCCTGTCAGTCCAGGAGGTGACAGTCGTCAGGCTCTCATTACACTATTGTCACTTTGTTTCCCTCCCGATGTTCCTGTCAGTCCAGGGGGTGACAGTCGTCAGGCTCTCTTTACACTATTGTCACTTTGTTTCCCTCCTGATGTTCCTGTCAGTCCAGGAGGTGACAGTCGTCAGGCTCTCATTACACTATTGTCACTTTGTTTCCCTCCTGATGTTCCTGTCAGTCCAGGCGGTGACAGTCGTCAGGCTCTCATTACACTATTGTTACTTTGTTTCCCTCCTGATGTTCCTGTCAGTCCAGGAGGTGACAGTCGTCAGGCTCTCATTACACTATTGTCACTTTGTTTCCCTCCCGATGTTCCTGTCAGTCCAGGGGGTGACAGTCGTCAGGCTCTCTTTACACTATTGTCACTTTGTTTCCCTCCTGATGTTTCCGTCAGTCCAGGGGGTGACAGTCGTCAGGCTCTCATTACACTATTGTCACTTTGTTTCCCTCCTGATGTTCCCGTCAGTCCAGGGGGTGACAGTCGTCAGGCTCTCATTACACTATTGTCACTTTGTTTCCCTCCAGATGTTCCCGTAAGTCCAGGTAGTGACAGTCGTCAGGCTCTCATTACACTATTGTCACTTTGTTTCCCTCCAGATGTTCCCGTAAGTCCAGGTAGTGACAGTTGTCAGGCTCTCATTACACTATTGTCACTTTGTTTCCCTCCTGATGTTCCTGTCAGTCCAGGCGGTGACAGTCGTCAGGCTCTCATTACACTATTGTCACTTTGTTTCCCTCCTGATGTTCCTGTCAGTCCAGGGGGTGACAGTCGTCAGGCTCTCATTACACTATTGTCACTTTGTTTCCCTCCCGATGTTCCTGTCAGTCCAGGGGGTGACAGTCGTCAGGCTCTCATTACACTATTGTCACTTTGTTTCCCTCCTGATGTTCCCGTCAGTCCAGGGGGTGACAGTCGTCAAGCTCTCATTACACTATTGTCACTTTGTTTCCCTCCTGATGTTCCTGTCAGTCCAGGCGGTGACAGTCGTCAGGCTCTCATTACACTATTGTTACTTTGTTTCCCTCCTGATGTTCCTGTCAGTCCAGGGGGTGACAGTCGTCAGGCTCTCATTACACTATTGTTACTTTGTTTCCCTCCTGATGTTCCTGTCAGTCCAGGTAGTGACAGTCGTCAGGCTCTCATTACACTATTGTCACTTTGTTTCCCTCCAGATGTTCCTGTCAGTCCAGGGGGTGACAGTCGTCAGGCTCTCATTACACTATTGTCACTTTGTTTCCCTCCAGATGTTCCTGTCAGTCCAGGCGGTGACAGTCGTCAGGCTCTCATTACACTATTGTCACTTTGTTTCCCTCCTGATGTTTCTGTCAGTCCAGGCGGTGACAGTCGTCAGGCTCTCATTACACTATTGTCACTTTGTTTCCCTCCTGATGTTCCCGTCAGTCCAGGTAGCGACAGTCGTCAGGCTCTCATTACACTATTGTCACTTTGTTTCCCTCCTGATGTTCCCGTCAGTCCAGGGGGTGACAGTCGTCAGGCTCTCATTACACTATTGTCACTTTGTTTCCCTCCAGATGTTCCTGTCAGTCCAGGCGGTGACAGTCGTCAGGCTCTCATTACACTATTGTCACTTTGTTTCCCTCCTGATGTTCCTGTCAGACCAGGCGGTGACAGCCGTCAGGCTCTCATTACACTATTGTTACTTTGTTTCCCTCCTGATGTTCCCGTCAGTCCAGGTAGTGACAGTCGTCAGGCTTTCATTATACTATTGTCACTTTGTTTCCCTCCAGATGTTCCTGTCAGTCCAGGAGGTGACAGTCGTCAGGCTCTCATTACACTATTGTCACTTTGTTTCCCTCCTGATGTTCCCGTCAGTCCAGGGGGTGACAGTCATCAGGCTCTCATTACACTATTGTCACTTTGTTTCCCTCCTGATGTTCCCGTCAGTCCAGGGGGTGACAGTCGTCAGGCTCTCATTACACTATTGTCACTTTGTTTCCCTCCTGATGTTCCCGTCAGTCCAGGGGGTGACAGTCGTCAGGCTCTCATTACACTATTGTCACTTTTTTTCCCTCCTGATGTTCCTGTCAGTCCAGGGGGTGACAGTCGTCAGGCTCTCATTACACTATTGTCACTTTGTTTCCCTCCTGATGTTCCTGTCAGTCCAGGCGGTGACAGTCGTTAGACTCTCATTACATTATTGTTACTTTGTTTCCCTCCTGATGTGTAAACAGCGATGTGTAAACATGGCGCCCGCTCGCACATGCAGTGTGCGCCATTGCCGGCAGATCTCTTTTGTTTCAAACAGCAGAGACCTGCGGCTAATGACTGTGACTGGCAATAATGCCGATCGCAGTAATTAAAGGTTTTAGATGCCTTGACCAAGTGGGATCACAGCATCTAAATGCGCAAAAACCCGGCTACAGATGCCCCATGTGGCCAAATGGGGCATCGGTACTTGCGTTGAACTCTTTCAGTCTCGCTGATGAGGCTGAAAGTGTTCATGCTGCAATTCTTATTTTGGCCACCAGATGGCAGGCCAGGATAAGAAATGAGCGAAATCGAGTTTAAATGGCATTTTTAAAATCCCTGATAGACCAAAATTTTAAATTAAAAAACATAATTTATAGGCTCATATATGAGCCACAAAATCATCACAAATTCTTTAAAAAAAAAGTAAAAAAAAAATTATTAAGTTTAAATCACCCCCCTTTCCATATAATTAAAAAATAAATACCTAAATAACAATAAATATAAACATCATGGGTATCACTGCGACTGAAAACGCTTATACTATTAAAATAGAAAAAAAAACTACAATATGGCAAATGGCGTAACGGAAAAAAATGTCAAAATGCCCGATTTGCCTCACGCATACACCAAAATGGTATCAATAAAAACTACAGATTGTTCTTCAAAAAATGAGCCCCTAAACAGCTCAGTAGACAGAAGTATAAAAAAGTTATGGGGGTCAGAATATGGTGATGTAAAAAAATTTAAATAAAGTAAAAATATTTATCAACGTTTACATTTATTTTGACACTATTTAGGCATAAAAAACCTATACATATGGGGTATCGTTGTAATCGTACTGACCCAGAGAATTAAGAGCATGGGTCAGTTTTGCCGTAAACGAAACACCGTGGGATCAAAACCCGTAAAACGGTGAAGGAATTGTGATTTGTTTTCCAATTCCTCCCCATTTGGATTTTTTTTACTGCTTCCCATTACATTTTATGCCATAATTAATGGAGGTATTAGAAAGTACAACATGTCCCGCAAAAAAATAAGCCCTCATATGGTTATGTGGCCGGAAATATAAAAAAGTTATGGCTCAAGGAAAAGATAAAAATGCAAAAACGAAAAAAAATTAAATAAATCCGGTATCCTAAGGGTTAATTTCTCTTATTCTGCAGATTTCTTTGCCTCTGCAGGGGATCACTTGTTCTGTGATTTGTTTATGACCCTGAACCTGACATGAGACTGAGATGTCCTCTTACAGGGACAGAAGATCTGTGGAGGCACCAAACATTATTCACAGGTCCTGTTCTCACCATAAAGAGCTCATAGAATGGCACCATATAGTGCCCAAATAATACTGCCATACAAAGTCTATAGAATACCACCATACAGAATCCAAATAATATCCCTTAAACAACTAAAATAATAAAGACATAAAACGCCCAAATAATACCACCATGCAGAGTCCAAATTATACCGCCATACAGAGCCCATACAATATTAAATACATAATCCAGATAATACCGCCATACAGAGCCCATACAATATTAAATACATAATCCAGATAATACCGCCATACAGAGCCCGTACAATATTAACATATAGAATGCAAATAATAAAGACATACAGAGCCCAAATAAAATCATGCAGGATCCAAGTAATTCCACCACACAGAACACATACAATTCTACCTTACTGGTTGCGCAGTCGCTCAGTGGTGAGCACTGGTGTCTTGCAGTGCAGAGGTTGTAGGTTCAAATACAACAAAAGCCATCATCGACATGGAGTTTGTATGTTCTCCCTGTGTTTCCTGCCACACTCCAAAGACATACTGATAGGGAACAGTGGCGTGCCTAAAGTCTCTGCCCCCCCCCCTGTACTTTACAACATTGTGCCACGCTCACAGTGGTTATGCTTTCATTTTTACCCCTCTCAGTAGTAATGCCTTTATTGCATCCCCTTCACAGTAGTTAT
Source organism: Bufo bufo (assembly GCF_905171765.1). Taxonomy (NCBI): domain Eukaryota; kingdom Metazoa; phylum Chordata; class Amphibia; order Anura; family Bufonidae; genus Bufo; species Bufo bufo. The sequence goes on along the minus strand of NC_053393.1, from coordinate 554,066,640 downwards.
GCCTTCACTGTGCCCTCCTTATAGTAGTTATGCCCTCTCTGTGCCCCTATAACAGTTATGCCTCTTTGTGCCCCCTACACAGTAGTAATCCCCTCACTATTCCCCTCCTCACAGTAGTAATGCCCCCACTATGCCCCTCCTCACAATAGTAATGTCCTCACTATTCCCCTCCTCACAGTAGTAATGCCCTCTATGTGCCCCCTTACAGTAGTAATGTCCTCTCTGTGCCCCCTCACACTAGTAATGCCCTCTATGTGCCCTCTCACAGTGGTAATGCCCTCCATGTGCCCCTCACAGTAGTAATGCTCTCATTATACCCCCCTCACAGTAGTAATGCCCTCTAGGAACCCCCTCACAGTAGTAATGCTCTCTATGTAGAAAAAATGTGGCGGATTCAATCAGCACAACCCTGTATGCAGGTGCACATTGCTATGGCGAAATACATATACAAAGAAAAAGACACAAATGCAATAGCACTCTGCAACCAGCACTCTGCCCTGCCTCTATGCTGGATGTTGGATGAGACATTGGTGTACATTTTGGCCAAAGCGTAATAAGCCACTCACCACGTCAAGGTCGCCTCTATGAGTGGTCCCTAACACTAGTTCCTACCTGTTTATGGGCCATGACAGCCACACAAAGTCCAGGGAATGCAGGTGCAGCATGCACGTCAAGCACACTCTGCTTTTAACCCCGTCCGGTGCCATTACAGCTTTCATCGTATCCAGGGATGCAAGTACCAACATGCATGCTGAGCCCACCATATACTTCTCCTGGAGCCAAATGGCTACTGGTAGGTTCTATATAAGCAGACTCAGTTTTATACTGACTTTAAAACCAGCCTCCAGGACAGATTGACTGGTCAGGTGTGCATGACTGCAAGGAGACCGCCACGCCTCCAATATATACTACAAAGAAAAAATATGGGGGGTTCAGTCAGCACAACCCTGTATGCAGGTGCACATCGCTATGGCGAAATACACATTCAAAAGCAAAAACACAAATGCAATAGCACTCTGCAACCAGCACTCTGCCCTGCCTCTATGCTGGATGAGGCATTGGTGTACATTTTGGCCAAAGCGTAATAAGCCACTCACCACGTCAAGGTCGCCTCTATGAGTGGTTCCTAACACTAGTACCTACCTGTTATGGGCCATGATAGCCACACACAAAGTCCAGGGAATGCAGGTACAGCATGCACGCCAGGCACACTCTGCTTTTAACCCCGTCCGGTGCCGTGACAGCTTTCATCGGATCCAGGGATGCAAGTACCAACATGCATGCTGAACCCACTATATACTTCTCCTGGAGCCAAATGGCTACTGGTAGGCGCTGTAGAAGTAGACTCAGTTTTAGGGCTCATTCAGACGGCCGTATGCTGTCCGCAAAAATACTGAATGCTATCCGTTTTTTTGCGGATCCGCAAAAAAAATGAAACATGTCCTATACTTGTCCGTGAAAATCAGGACATGGCCCCATTGAAGTCTATGGGTCCGCAAAAATACTGAATGCTATCCGTTTTTTTGCAGATCCGTTTTTTTGCGGATCCGCAAAAAAACGGATAGCATTCAGTATTTTTGAGGACAGCATACGGCCGTCTGAATGAGCCCTTATACTGACTTTAAAACCAGCCTCCAGGACAGATTGACTGGTCAGGTGTGCATGACTGCATGGAGATCGCCACGCCTCCAATATACACTACAAAGAGAAAAATGTGGGTGATTTAGTCAGCACAACCCTGTATGTAGGTGCACATCGCTATGGCGAAATACATATACAAAGAAAAAGACACAAATGCAATAGCACTCTGCAAGCAGCACTCTGCGCTGCCTCTATGCTGGATGAGGCATTGGTGTACATTTTGGCCAAAGCGTAATAAGCCACTCACCACGTCAAGGTCGCCTCTATGGAGTGGTCCCTAACACTAGTTCCTACCTGTTTATGGGCCATGACAGCCACACAAAGTCCAGGGAATGCAGGTCAGCATGCACGCCAAGCACACTCTGCTTTTAACCCCGTCCGGTGCCATTACAGCTTTCATCGGATCCAGGGATGCAAGTACCAACATGCATGCTGAGCCCACTATATACTTCTCCTGGAGCCAAATGGCTACTGGTAGGTTCTATATAAGCAGACTCAGTTTTATACTGACTTCCAGCCTCCAGGACAGATTGACTGGTCAGGTGTGCATGACTGCATGGAGATCGCCACGCCTCCAATATATACTACAAACCATGCATGTTGGTACTTGCATCCCTGGATCCGATGAAAGCTGTAATGGCACCGGACGGGGTTAAAACCAGCGTGTGCTTGGCGTGCATGCTGCACCTGCATTCCCTGGTCTTTGTGTGGCTGTCATGGCCCATAAATAGGTAGGAACTAGTGTTAGGGACCACTCCATAGAGGCGACCTTGACGTGGTGAGTGGCTTATTACACTTTGGCCAAAATGTACACCAATGCCTCATCCAGCATAGAGGCAGGGCAGAATGCTGGTTGCAGAGTGCTATTGCATTAATGCTCTCTATGTGCCCCCTCCTCACAGTAGTAATGCCCTCTATGTGCCCCCTCCTCACAGTAGTAATGCCCTCTATGTGCCCCCTCCTCACAGTAGTAATGCCCTCTCTGTGCCACTCGTGTTAATAAAATAAAAAAAAACAGTAACTGCTACCCTTGTTCCGTTCCTGATGATCCCCTCCAGCACTCCCCTGTGGGCACAGCTGGCGCTGCCGCGTTGTGTGGGAGGAGCACAGGCAGATTCCCGGCTCCTCCTACATAATCCATCAGAGCGATCTGTGCCTGCAGGGGTGAATGGTGAAGCAGCCTGGAGGAGGGAAGGAGCGCGGGGAGCAGAGCGGTCAGTGAGTGAAAGGACTGCAGCTCCCCTGCGCTCATTGCATCTGACACCCCCTGAAAGCATGCCCTCAGGGCAGACTGCCAGCCCCCTCCCTGGCACGCCACTGATAGGGAATCTAGATTGTGAGGCCCACTAGAGACAGTGAGTGATTACAAATGAGTAACATAAAATAATACTGCCATATAGAGCCCTCATAATACCACCACCCAAATAATACACCATATACTATCCTCATAATGCAATAAGGCAGTGTCAAAATAATACTACCGTACAATGTCACCATACAGTGCCCATATGACGTCAAAATACAGAACCCAAATAATGTCACATTGTCCCCAAATAACATTATAAAGATATCCTTTAATGCTTCCAGATAGTATCAAAGTAATGGCATCATAGCTCAGGAATACCACCGTACATACACCCATATACGACCATACAGAGCTGGAAGTAGCGCCATTCAGTGACCGTGTGACATCACCATTCAGAACCCAGAGAATGTGGCCATGTAGTCCCAAATAATATAATATAGAAGTTAGGTAAGGAGTGCTCAAATAATACCATTATACAGAGCACCGAAATACCGCCATACAGTGCTCATATAACAAAATACAGAGCCCAAATAATGCTGCCAAACAGTCCCCAAATAACGGCATATAGATATCATGTTATACTGCCACAACAAAGTGCCCAAATGGGCAGAAGGTTGTATAGTAGCATGCATAAGGATTTGCATTATGGTTGATGCATCAAACATGTAGATATAGCAGAGCTGATGCAGCAGAGTTGATGCAGCGGAGGGTGTAACAACTGCCCATATAGTACTACCTCATATAGGCCATATAATACTGCATTGCTTCTAAGGTTGTGGTCCCCATTGCGATACATACGGTATGGCGGCATATAATGGTCCATATGCTATTGCCCCCAGTTTTGGCCATTAGGTGCTACCACATACTCCGTATCTCAGAGGGTTATGCCCACATTGTGCCCACATACGGATCTTTATACTGTAGCTGTGTCCAGCTATACATAATCGTGTTCCTCCTCTTCTCCTTGTTAAGCCCGCTCTATAATAATTCCTTCCCACGCGAGCATTTCTTAAAGAGCATTTCATCTACAGAGAGAACTTAATGAGACGGAATTTGTCAGCACCAATACTGAAGACGTCTTGAGACGATGGCCATGCTGACATGACCGAGACGCTCCCAGCATTTCACATTATCTCCTAGGCAATTGCTTCGGAGAACTGGAGGCTTCCGGGTTTTCTCCGTCTGATTGTTCTATTGATCTCTGGAAACATCTTAATGTCGCCATAATGGACCCATAACGTCAATGTCTTTCTCCGCGAGCCGCGCCCTCCTGCCTACGAGCTTCGAAATGAACATTAAATTGATTTTTACCAGAACGCTCCGGCTCGTGATCCTCCCTCGAAAGCAAAAACATTATCGCAAAGAAATAGCAGAAAAAAAGAAAAAGAAAAGACAAGAATTAACCCCTAACAGACCAAACCCCTTCCATCGCTTCCTTCCGAGAGACATAACTTCTTAACGTTTTTTCCATCGACGCAGTCATTTGCGCAATGAGTTGCATTTTTTAATGGCCCCATTTATTGTCTTGAGAGACTGTAAAAAAAAATGTTTGTTGGGTTGAATAGAAAAGAAAAACACACAACAAAAAAGCCTAATCCTGCAATCCCTTTGAGGGTTTCATTTTCACACAACTTTATTCTGTGGATCGGTCCAGTTATGGTGACACCAAAGTATCACCAGTATAAAGTTTTACTATTTCTAAAATAATATTCTGACACCGACAACCTCGATGGAGCTGTATAAAGGCTCTTTTTTAGTAGTTTTTATCTGTACCATTTTGGAGTTCATAAGACTTTTTGATCATTTTTGATTGCATAACTTTGGCAATTTTTTATTTTTATTTTTACACATTTACCATGCCGGATAAATCATGTGATGTTCTGATATTCCGGATATTTTAATCTGGACCAACTGTGTTTCATTTTTATTGCTTTTATTGCTTTTTATGTAAGAAATTGCCAAAGCTTTTTTTTTTCTCTTTGTAATAGTTGTGTTTTTTCTCTTCTCTCTCTAATTAACTAAGTCATTTTTAACAGGAGGTTACATTTAAAAAAATTTAAAAAATTACAGCGATTTTTTTTTTATTTAAAAACACTAAAGTAATGTTTTTGCTTCTTGGCTTCTTAACTTGTGTAAATTTTCCTCATTTGTGGAAATATGTTAAATTCAGAATTTTTTCCTTGTGTTGCGATTGTCGTAGAGGCGTCTGATTTACGTCTGCTCGATAAAACTAATGCGGAGAAAAAAACTAAAATCCCAAGAATATGGGAGCAGCATTCATCGTGCTCCTGCTTTCCATACAAATGACAGGAAATTGTAATATTTACTGGTAAAAAAAAATAAAAGTTGCACTGAGGATTACAATACCTCGACCAGCTAAATGCACCGCCGAGGGGGTTTATATTAGTTGGCAGATTGCAAGCAGTGACCCCTGGACCCCTATTACTGGAGGACCCCATTACCCCTGCTCCCCCACATGTATTGCATAATGAGAGGGCCACAGAAGATATGGAATAACCCAACTTATTAATGGACAGCACCATCGGTATCATATCGATCTGTACAGTGGGGCTCCATCATGATAGGGACATGGGACCTTCTCAGCAGTTATGTAGGGAGCGAGGTGTAGCTTTTCTACAATGATATAGGAACCTCAGGTAACATCTTGTGGAGTCACCATCGATGGTGTCACTCGGTAGGTTATTCTTCCAAGCAGCTGATGCACAACATGGTCATTAACAGAAGATACCACCGTTATGTCACAGTAGACCAAGGTTCTTCAACATGTGGTGGAGGATGCTGGCACTTTGTGTGCCTCAAACTACATAAGATCCACCATCCAATCTGCATTCACTGTCCATTATGAATCCAATGTCATGAAGATAACTATCTGCCAGTCGGCACTTGGAGGCTGTTGACGTTCCTCTTACAGAGATGTCCCACTAGTCTGCTGGGATCGCATTCTCCAATGGACTTGGCACAATGAATTCGGAGAGATTTTTACCTCTTTTGTTTCCTTTATGAAAGGAACAACCAACAAAAAAACTGCAGAGGACATCGAGAGATCTGAGATCTTGCCACCAGAGCGCTAACTGGAAGGCAGCAGAAGCTCTGGATGTGATTGGAGCATAAGACAGGATCTACCAGGGGGCGTAGTGGTTTATAGTCCCTGGAGCTCAAGTCGGGCCAAATGCCCCTTTACCACATGAGAAGACAACAGTGATATAAACGGAACAGGGTAGTTGGGGGCCTGGTACAAATTTGGCATTGGGGCCCCTGGAGCTTCATATTGTGCCTCTGATGACTTGAGTTTATGCATCTACAAAGCTTTTAGTGTGAAGATCCTGTAGACCATGGAAGGTTAATGTCAGACGCTCGGTCTGCCTGCAAATGTTATTGGTAAATCATAAAAATATATTTTGTCCAAAATCTTGGATCGATCCATGTTTTTTGATTCTGACCCCCCCCCTCCCCTCCGGATGTGGTTTATTCCCAGAGCTGTGCACGGACGTAGCTTGCATCCCAGGGATTCTTTGTATTTGGCCCATTCTAAACCTTCCACTAAAGAGCAGCCCAGACCCCGGCCCATAAATCTTACAATATGAGCTCAAGCTCGCACTTTTGGATTCACCCCATGTGTAATCGGATTCAGAGAATGTTATCATTTCCCTTCCGTTGTTGACTTTGGACAGATTCAAAAAATACATGAAAATATCCCGTCTGTGTTGCCGCGGCCAGGAGCAAGGACTCGGATGTCTTCAGGTTTGCAGTTTATTTTTAAAGAGCAAATACGTTCATAGAAATAGGATGTTAGGGGCAATAAAAGATTCCGCTGAATTTGGGCCGTGACACTTGCCCACCACATTCAGAGAGCTCCTACCTTGGATGGTCCACTGGTGGGGGGAAAGCAGGTCGTTCAGATGCAGATGGAGGCCTGTACAGCAACCTCGAAACTTTACTGTAGACTGTCACAAGTCCACAAGCTCAGGAGCCCCGTGAAGACATTTACCGGTTCACCTACTTGATGGTTGCAGTCTGTCAGTCTGAGGATATATGACTCGTGATGGTTGCAGTCTCTTAAGGGCACGCACCTTGCAATTATTTGCATTCCTTCAGTTCAAAAAGGGTGATCTCAAGAGCCTTCGCTCAGGGTCTCGTTCCTGCAGCTCTGCTCCACTGTATCTCTGGAGCACTGGTGGGGAGTCACCATACTTTACCTACTCTTCCGACTCGTTTTGACAGAGGTTGACACATGGGCCAAGGCGTATGCTGCTCCTCTTCAGGCCTGGAGGCAGTAAACCTGTTTTTCACAGCTGCCTTCTCTCTCATGGACCCAACTTCTTCTACCAACTATCACTTTGTCGGGAAAACTCCCTTTCCTCCCATTCTCCACATCATCATCAGTCGTTACTTCGACTGTCTCATCTACAGGAGGGCACTCTCGCTGCTCCCACACTCTCTTTGTGACAGCGGCGGCGACTGCTTGGCCCTGTTCTCATTGCTCACCCCCATCAAGGTGACAGCCGTCTGCATTCATCAAAAAGCGCATGCACCAGGGGGACTCCGTCCTCTCACAAACTCTCTCCCATATGATACTACGACATGTCTCTGTCCTGCAGCAGGTCCAGACTAGTAGTGATGGACGAACATCTGCCGGGACGGTTCGCGAAAGCGATCAAATGTTCGCAAACCTCAAGTTCGCGGTGAGTCCCATTCATTTTAATGGCAGGCGAACCTGAAAAACCTTCAGCTCATATTTGAAGCCAAGAAATAATTACTAGAAGTTCACAAATAGTCCCACAACATGGACAGTGACACCAGATGGATTATTCCAATTTGCGATCTGCATTCAGTATTTTTTTCAATGCGAAATAAAGCCAATTAATATAATTTTCACGTACGCGCATGCGCAAATGCACTATAAAGAAAGTATATTGGTATATAACACCCCGCTTCTATCAGTTTTTTGGGGGGGCACCTGGTATATCACACCAGTAGAAATGATTTGGCCCAATAACGCTTGTCCCTCTATATACCTACAGTATCGCAGCAGAACCGCACACAACTGCCGCACAATACAAATGCACTATAATATACTGTCTAACATAGAAAGTATATTATAACATTGTACAAGGAAGGAAATCCATTAGAATATACATAAAGATAAAACGTAACCTTTAATGTTACTATGAGGGTCCATTCACATGTCTGTAAGTGTTATGCGGATCCGCAAAACACGGACACCGGCAATGTGCATTCCGCAATCTGCGGCACATCGCCGGCACTATAATAGAAAATGCCTAATCTTGTCTGCAATTGCGGACAAGAATAGGACATCTATTTTTTTGCGGAAACGGAAGCACGGATGCAGAAGTGCGGATCTGCAAATGCGGACAGCACATTCCGGCCCCTTTGAAAATGAATGGGTCTGCACCCGTTCGGCAAAATTGCGGACCCATTTTGCAAACGTGTGAATGGAAAAGATATCCCTCAAAATGAAAATAAATTACATTATTAAAGTTAAGCAAAAAGCATAGATGTGGTCGGCAATAACAAGTGCTCGGCGGCACCAAATCAGAAACTATATGTCCGACCACAATCCAGGGGGTTCCAGTGCACATCGATGAATCCCGGAGGGAAAGCAAAAAAACATCCATCCCTGGTCTAGATGATGATGTGGTATTGAAGGACAGGGGGGCAAAGAACTGTCCCTGATATTGCCCTACAGGGGGGGCTATTCTGGCCCTGATAGCCTAACCACAGACCACCCGCCCTGATAAGAGCGCCCCGTCCGGAACCTTACCCTATATAAAAATGGCCCTAGTAAGCCCCTAGCCCCTAGGCCCCTGACTTCCAGGTGATCACTATATAGATCTATGTGTTTTTGACTCACTCCTATCGATAGCACACCTATACCAGTCCTTAAAAGGACTTTTGTGGCCCTATTAGCTAGCGTTTGGTGTCCCTAACAGCCTGTCCTGCTCCACACAGCGACCTCTCCCTACACTGGCAAAACACTGAATGTAAAATGGCGGCCAGGTCAGGTCTATTTATAAGGTAGGGGGGGGGGGGGGTGTCCATGTGCTGAAACGTCTCAATTGGCCGTCCTGTACCACCTGATGGACGTGTCATGGGTCAAAGTTCTTCACCATGTAAAAGAATATGGCGGGCGCGAAAATCTCCATAAGTTCGGCGAATCGCGAACACGCAAAGTTCGCCACAAAACGACCGTCGGGCGAACCGCAAGGCCATCTCTACTGACAGGCATTCACTGCCAGCAAGGGGTGTGTGCACAGCATGTGGGCATGCGCCCAAACTGCTCAAGATGGCGCCCATCATCTCATTCCAGATCCCCAGCAGCGTTGTCCGTCCTCTGTCAGAGCTGCAGCGCACATCCCTTCTTCAGGAGTCAGAAGATCACCGAGGGGAAACCTGACCTCACCTCACATTCTGATGCCCAGGGGCGTAGTGGTTGGTACAGATAATATTTTACTTCAACCATTTGATTCTCATTTTCTGAAATACATAGTAACATAGTAACATAGTAACATAGTATAAAAGGCTGAAAGAACATTTGTCCATCCAGTTCGGCCTGTTATCCTGCAAGTTGATCCAGAGGAAGGCAAAAAACCCCTGTGAGGTAGAAGCCAATTTTCCCCACTTTAGGGGAATAAAAAATTCCTTCCCGACTCCGATCAGGCATCAGAATAACTCCCTGGATCAACGACCCCCCTCTAGTAGCTATAGCCTGTAATATTATTACGCTCCAGAGATACATCCAGGCCCCTCTTGAATTCCTTTATTGTACTCACCATCACCACCTCCTCAGGCAGAGAGTTCCATAGTCTCACTGCTCTTACCGTAAAGAATCCTCTTCTATGTTTGTGTACAAACCTTCTTTCCTCCAGACGCAGAGGATGTCCCCTCGTCACAGTCACAGTCCTGGGGATAAATAGATGATGGGAGAGATCTCTGTACTGACCCCTGATATATTTATACATAGTAATTAGATCTCCCCTCAGTCGTCTTTTTTCTAAGGTGAATAACCCTAATGCTGATAATCTTTCAGGGTACTGTAGTTGCCCCATTCCAGTTATTACTTTAGTTGCCCTCCTCTGGACCCTCTCCAGCTCTGCTATGTCTGCCTTGTTCACAGGAGCCCAGAACTGTACACAGTACTCCATGTGTGGTCTGACCAGTGATGTGTAAAGTGGTAGGACTATGTTCTCATCATCGCCATCTATGCCCCTTCTGATGCAACCCATTATCTTATTGGCCTTGGCAGCAGCTGCCTGACACTGGTTTCTATAGCTTAGTTTGCTGTTTATTAAAATTCCTAGATCCTTTTCCATGTCAGTGTTACCGAGTGTTTTACCATTTAGTATGTACGGGTGACTTGCATTATTCCTTCCCATGTGCATAACCTTACATTTGTCAGTGTTAAACCTCATCTGCCACTTATCTGCCCAAGCCTCCAATCTATCCAGATACATCTGTAGCCGTATACTGTCCTCTGTAGTATATATATACAGTATACTGTCCTCTGTAATATATATATATATATATATATATATATACAGTATACTGTCCTCTATAGTATATACACAGTATACTGTCCTCTGTAGTGTATATACAGTATACTGTCCTCTGTAGTGTGTGTATATATACAGTATACTGTCCTCTGTAGTATATATACAGTATACTGTCCTCTGTAGTGTATATATACAGTATACTGTCCTCTGTAGTATATATACACAGTATACTGTCCTCTGTAGTAGTATATACAGTATACTGTCCTCTGTAGTATATATACAGTATACTGCCCTCTGTAGTAGTATATACAGTATACTGTCCTCTGTAGTGTATATACAGTATACTGTCCTCTGTAATATATATACAGTATACTGTCCTCTGTAGTATATATATACAGTATACTGTCCTCTGTAGTATATATACAGTATACTATCCTCTGTAGTATATACACAGTATACTGTCCTCTGTAGTAGTATATACAGTATACTGTCCTCTGTAGTATATATACAGTATACTGTCCTCTGTAGTGTATATATACAGTATACTGTCCTCTGTAGTATATATATAGTATACTGTCCTCTGTAGTATATATATACAGTATACTGTCCTCTGTAGTATATATACAGTATACTGTCCTCTGTAGTATATATACAGTATACTGTCCTCTGTAGTGTATATATACAGTATACTATCCTCTGTAGTATATATATATATATACAGTATACTGTCCTCTATAGTATATACACAGTATACTGTCCTCTGTAGTATATATACAGTATACTGTCCTCTGTAGTATATATACAGTATACTGTCCTCTGTAGTATATATATACAGTATACTGTCCTCTGTAGTAGATACAGTATACTGTCCTCTGTAGTATATATACAGTATACTGTCCTCTATAGTATATATACAGTATACTGTCCTCTGTAGTATATATACAGTATACTGTCCTCTGTAGTATATATATACAGCATACTGTCCTCTGTAGTATATATATATACAGTATACTGTCCTCTGTAGTGTATATACAGTATACTGTCCACTGTAGTATATATATACAGTATACTGTCCTCTGTAGTATATATATATACAGTATACTGTCCTCTGTAGTGTATATACAGTATACTGTCTTCTGTAGTATATATACAGTATACTGTCCTCTGTAGTATATGTACAGTATACTGTCCTCTGTAGTATATATACAGTATACTGTCCTCTGTAGTATATATACAGTATACTGTCCTCTGTAGTATATATACAGTATACTGTCCTCTGTAGTATATAGAGTATACTGTCCTCTGTAGTATATATACAGTATACTGTCTCCTGTAGTATATATACAGCACACTGTCCTCTGTAGTATATGTACAGTATACTGTCCTCTGTAGTATATATGTACAGTATACTGTCCTCTGTAGTATATACAGTATACTGTCCTCTGTAGTATATATATACAGTATACTGTCCTCTGTAGTATATATATACAGCACACTATCCTCTGTAGTATATATACAGCACACTGTCCTCTGTAGTATATATACAGTATACTGTCCTCTGTAGTATATATACAGTATACTGTCCTCTGTAGTATATATGTACAGTATACTGTCCTCTGTAGTATATACAGTATACTGTCCTCTGTAGTATATATATACAGTATACTGTCCTCTGTAGTATATATATACAGCACACTATCCTCTGTAGTATATATACAGCACACTGTCCTCTGTAGTATATATACAGTATACTGTCCTCTATAGTATATATACAGTATACTGTCCTCTGTAGTATATATACAGTATACTGTCCTCTGTAGTATGTATACAGTATACTGTCCTCTGTAGTATATATACAGTATACTGTCCTCTGTAGTATATATATACAGTATACTGTCCTCTGTAGTATATATATATACAGTATACTGTCCGCTGTAGTGTATATACAGTATACTGTCCACTGTAGTATATATATACAGTATACTGTCCTCTGTAGTATATATATATATACAGTATACTGTCCTCTGTAGTGTATATACAGTATACTGTCCTCTGTTGTATATATACAGTATACTGTCCTCTGTAGTATATATATACAGTATACTGTCCTCTGTAGTACATATATATACAGTATACTGTCCACTGTAGTATATATATACAGTATACTGTCCTCTGTAGTGTATATACAGTATACTGTCCTCTGTAGTGTATATATACACAGTATACTGTCCTCTGTAGTATATATACAGTATACTGTCCTCTGTAGTATATATATACAGTATACTGTCCTCTGTAGTGTATATACAGTATACTGTCCTCTGTAGTATATATACACAGTATACTGTCCTCTGTAGTATATATACAGTATACTGTCCTCTGTAGTATATATACAGTATACTGTCCTCTGTAGTATATATACAGTATACTGTCCTCTGTAGTATATATACAGTATACTGTCTTCTGTAGTATATATACAGTATACTGTCCTCTGTAGTATATGTACAGTATACTGTCCTCTGTAGTATATATACAGTATACTGTCCTCTGTAGTATATATATACAGCACACTGTCCTCTGTAGTATATGTACAGTATACTGTCCTCTGTAGTATATATGTACAGTATACTGTCCTCTGTAGTATATACAGTATACTGTCCTCTGTAGTATATATATACAGTATACTGTCCTCTGTAGTATATATATACAGCACACTATCCTCTGTAGTATATATACAGCACACTGTCCTCTGTAGTATATATACAGTATACTGTCCTCTGTAGTATATATACAGTATACTGTCCTCTGTAGTATATATGTACAGTATACTGTCCTCTGTAGTATATACAGTATACTGTCCTCTGTAGTATATATATACAGTATACTGTCCTCTGTAGTATATATATACAGCACACTATCCTCTGTAGTATATATACAGCACACTGTCCTCTGTAGTATATATACAGTATACTGTCCTCTGTAATATATATATATACAGTATACTGTCCTCTGTAGTATATATATACACAGCACACTATCCTCTGTAGTATATATACAGTATACTGTCCTCTTTAGTATATATATATATATACAGTATACTGTCCTCTGTAGTATATATACAGTATACTGTCCTCTGTAGTATATATACAGTATACTGTCCTCTGTAGTATATATACAGCACACTGTCCTCTGTAGTATATATACAGTATACTGTCCTCTGTAGTATATATATATATATATATATATATGCACAGTATACTGTCCTCTGTAGTATATATATACAGCACACTGTCCTCTGTAGTATATATACAGTGTACTGTCCTCTGTAATATATATATATACAGTATACTGTCCTCTGTAGTATATATATACAGCACACTGTCCTCTGTAGTATATATACAGTATACTGTCCTCTGTAGTGTATATATACAGTATACTGTCCTCTGTAGTATATATATAGTATACTGTCCTCTGTAGTATATATATAGTATACTGTCCTCTGTAGTATATATACTGTATATATACAGTATACTGTCCTCTGTAGTATATATACAGTATACTGTCTTCTGTAGTATATATACAGTATACTGTCCTCTGTAGTGTATATATACAGTATACTGTCCTCTGTAGTATATATACTGTATATATACAGTATACTGTCCTCTGTAGTATATATACAGTATACTGTCTTCTGTAGTATATATACAGTATACTGTCCTCTGTAGTGTATATATACAGTATACTGTCCTCTGTAGTATATATATACAGTATACTGTCCTCTGTAGTATATATATAGTATACTGTCCTCTGTAGTATATATACTGTATATATACAGTATACTGTCCTCTGTAGTATATATACAGTATACTGTCTTCTGTAGTATATATACAGTATACTGTCCTCTGTAGTGTATATATACAGTATACTGTCCTCTGTAGTGTATATACAGTATACTGTCCTCTGTAGTATATATACAGTATACTGTCCTCTGTAGTATATATATACAGTATACTGTCCTCTGTAGTATATATACAGTATACTGTCCTCTGTAGTATATATACAGTATACTGTCCTCTGTAGTATATATACAGTATACTGTCTTCTGTAGTATATATACAGTATACTGTCCTCTGTAGTGTATATATACAGTATACTGTCCTCTGTAGTGTATATACAGTATACTGTCCTCTGTAGTATATATATAGTATACTGTCCTCTGTAGTATATATACTGTATATATACAGTATACTGTCCTCTGTAGTATATATACAGTATACTGTCTTCTGTAGTATATATACAGTATACTGTCCTCTGTAGTGTATATATACAGTATACTGTCCTCTGTAGTGTATATACAGTATACTGTCCTCTGTAGTATATATATACAGTATACTGTCCTCTGTAGTATATATACAGTATACTGTCCTCTGTAGTATATATACAGTATACTGTCTTCTGTAGTATATATACAGTATACTGTCCTCTGTAGTGTATATACAGTATACTGTCCTCTGTAGTATATATACAGTATACTGTCATCTGTAGTATATATATATACAGTATACTGTCCTCTGTAGTACATATATATACAGTATACTGTCCACTGTAGTATATATATACAGTATACTGTCCTCTGTAGTGTATATACAGTATACTGTCCTCTGTAGTGTAGATATACACAGTATACTGTCCTCTGTAGTATATATACAGTATACTCTCCTCTGTAGTATATATATACAGTATACTGTCCTCTGTAGTGTATATACAGTATACTGTCCTCTGTAGTATATATACACAGTATACTGTCCTCTGTAGTATATATACAGTATACTGTCCTCTGTAGTATATATACAGTATACTGTCCTCTGTAGTATATATACAGTATACTGTCCTCTGTAGTATATATACAGTATACTGTCCTCTGTAGTATATATACAGTATACTGTCCTCTGTAGTATATATACAGTATACTGTCTTCTGTAGTATATATACAGTATACTGTCCTCTGTAGTATATGTACAGTATACTGTCCTCTGTAGTATATATACAGTATACTGTCCTCTGTAGTATATATATACAGCACACTGTCCTCTGTAGTATATATACAGTATACTGTCCTCTGTAGTGTATATATACAGTATACCGTCCTCTGTAGTATATATATAGTATACTGTCCTCTGTAGTATATATATAGTATACTGTCCTCTGTAGTATATATACTGTATATATACAGTATACTGTCCTCTGTAGTATATATACAGTATACTGTCCTCTGTAGTATATATACAGTATACTGTCCTCTGTAGTATATATACTGTATATATACAGTATACTGTCCTCTGTAGTATATATACAGTATACTGTCTTCTGTAGTATATATACAGTATACTGTCCTCTGTAGTGTATATATACAGTATACTGTCCTCTGTAGTATATATGTACAGTATACTGTCCTCTGTAGTATATACAGTATACTGTCCTCTGTAGTATATATATACAGTATACTGTCCTCTGTAGTATATATATACAGCACACTATCCTCTGTAGTATATATACAGCACACTGTCCTCTGTAGTATATATACAGTATACTGTCCTCTGTAGTATATATACAGTATACTGTCCTCTGTAGTATATATGTACAGTATACTGTCCTCTGTAGTATATACAGTATACTGTCCTCTGTAGTATATATATACAGTATACTGTCCTCTGTAGTATATATATACAGCACACTATCCTCTGTAGTATATATACAGCACACTGTCCTCTGTAGTATATATACAGTATACTGTCCTCTATAGTATATATACAGTATACTGTCCTCTGTAGTATATATACAGTATACTGTCCTCTGTAGTATGTATACAGTATACTGTCCTCTGTAGTATATATACAGTATACTGTCCTCTGTAGTATATATACAGTATACTGTCCTCTGTAGTATATATATACAGTATACTGTCCTCTGTAGTATATATATATACAGTATACTGTCCGCTGTAGTGTATATACAGTATACTGTCCACTGTAGTATATATATACAGTATACTGTCCTCTGTAGTATATATATATACAGTATACTGTCCTCTGTAGTGTATATACAGTATACTGTCCT
Organism: Bufo bufo; assembly: GCF_905171765.1. Lineage (NCBI taxonomy): Eukaryota > Metazoa > Chordata > Amphibia > Anura > Bufonidae > Bufo > Bufo bufo. The sequence continues at coordinate 554,050,047 of NC_053393.1, read as the reverse complement.
CTGTAGTATATATACAGTATACTGTCCTCTGTAGTATATATATACAGTATACTGTCCTCTGTAGTACATATATATACAGTATACTGTCCACTGTAGTATATATATACAGTATACTGTCCTCTGTAGTGTATATACAGTATACTGTCCTCTGTAGTGTATATATACACAGTATACTGTCCTCTGTAGTATATATACAGTATACTGTCCTCTGTAGTATATATATACAGTATACTGTCCTCTGTAGTGTATATACAGTATACTGTCCTCTGTAGTATATATACACAGTATACTGTCCTCTGTAGTATATATACAGTATACTGTCCTCTGTAGTATATATACAGTATACTGTCCTCTGTAGTATATATACAGTATACTGTCCTCTGTAGTATATATACAGTATACTGTCCTCTGTAGTATATATACAGTATACTGTCTTCTGTAGTATATATACAGTATACTGTCCTCTGTAGTATATGTACAGTATACTGTCCTCTGTAGTATATATACAGTATACTGTCCTCTGTAGTATATATATACAGCACACTGTCCTCTGTAGTATATGTACAGTATACTGTCCTCTGTAGTATATATGTACAGTATACTGTCCTCTGTAGTATATACAGTATACTGTCCTCTGTAGTATATATATACAGTATACTGTCCTCTGTAGTATATATATACAGCACACTATCCTCTGTAGTATATATACAGCACACTGTCCTCTGTAGTATATATACAGTATACTGTCCTCTGTAGTATATATACAGTATACTGTCCTCTGTAGTATATATGTACAGTATACTGTCCTCTGTAGTATATACAGTATACTGTCCTCTGTAGTATATATATACAGTATACTGTCCTCTGTAGTATATATATACAGCACACTATCCTCTGTAGTATATATACAGCACACTGTCCTCTGTAGTATATATACAGTATACTGTCCTCTGTAATATATATATATACAGTATACTGTCCTCTGTAGTATATATATACACAGCACACTATCCTCTGTAGTATATATACAGTATACTGTCCTCTTTAGTATATATATATATATACAGTATACTGTCCTCTGTAGTATATATACAGTATACTGTCCTCTGTAGTATATATACAGTATACTGTCCTCTGTAGTATATATACAGCACACTGTCCTCTGTAGTATATATACAGTATACTGTCCTCTGTAGTATATATATATATATATATATATATATGCACAGTATACTGTCCTCTGTAGTATATATATACAGCACACTGTCCTCTGTAGTATATATACAGTGTACTGTCCTCTGTAATATATATATATACAGTATACTGTCCTCTGTAGTATATATATACAGCACACTGTCCTCTGTAGTATATATACAGTATACTGTCCTCTGTAGTGTATATATACAGTATACTGTCCTCTGTAGTATATATATAGTATACTGTCCTCTGTAGTATATATATAGTATACTGTCCTCTGTAGTATATATACTGTATATATACAGTATACTGTCCTCTGTAGTATATATACAGTATACTGTCTTCTGTAGTATATATACAGTATACTGTCCTCTGTAGTGTATATATACAGTATACTGTCCTCTGTAGTATATATACTGTATATATACAGTATACTGTCCTCTGTAGTATATATACAGTATACTGTCTTCTGTAGTATATATACAGTATACTGTCCTCTGTAGTGTATATATACAGTATACTGTCCTCTGTAGTATATATATACAGTATACTGTCCTCTGTAGTATATATATAGTATACTGTCCTCTGTAGTATATATACTGTATATATACAGTATACTGTCCTCTGTAGTATATATACAGTATACTGTCTTCTGTAGTATATATACAGTATACTGTCCTCTGTAGTGTATATATACAGTATACTGTCCTCTGTAGTGTATATACAGTATACTGTCCTCTGTAGTATATATACAGTATACTGTCCTCTGTAGTATATATATACAGTATACTGTCCTCTGTAGTATATATACAGTATACTGTCCTCTGTAGTATATATACAGTATACTGTCCTCTGTAGTATATATACAGTATACTGTCTTCTGTAGTATATATACAGTATACTGTCCTCTGTAGTGTATATATACAGTATACTGTCCTCTGTAGTGTATATACAGTATACTGTCCTCTGTAGTATATATATAGTATACTGTCCTCTGTAGTATATATACTGTATATATACAGTATACTGTCCTCTGTAGTATATATACAGTATACTGTCTTCTGTAGTATATATACAGTATACTGTCCTCTGTAGTGTATATATACAGTATACTGTCCTCTGTAGTGTATATACAGTATACTGTCCTCTGTAGTATATATATACAGTATACTGTCCTCTGTAGTATATATACAGTATACTGTCCTCTGTAGTATATATACAGTATACTGTCTTCTGTAGTATATATACAGTATACTGTCCTCTGTAGTGTATATACAGTATACTGTCCTCTGTAGTATATATACAGTATACTGTCATCTGTAGTATATATATACAGTATACTGTCCTCTGTAGTACATATATATACAGTATACTGTCCACTGTAGTATATATATACAGTATACTGTCCTCTGTAGTGTATATACAGTATACTGTCCTCTGTAGTGTAGATATACACAGTATACTGTCCTCTGTAGTATATATACAGTATACTCTCCTCTGTAGTATATATATACAGTATACTGTCCTCTGTAGTGTATATACAGTATACTGTCCTCTGTAGTATATATACACAGTATACTGTCCTCTGTAGTATATATACAGTATACTGTCCTCTGTAGTATATATACAGTATACTGTCCTCTGTAGTATATATACAGTATACTGTCCTCTGTAGTATATATACAGTATACTGTCCTCTGTAGTATATATACAGTATACTGTCTTCTGTAGTATATATACAGTATACTGTCCTCTGTAGTATATGTACAGTATACTGTCCTCTGTAGTATATATACAGTATACTGTCCTCTGTAGTATATATATACAGCACACTGTCCTCTGTAGTATATGTACAGTATACTGTCCTCTGTAGTATATATGTACAGTATACTGTCCTCTGTAGTATATACAGTATACTGTCCTCTGTAGTATATATATACAGTATACTGTCCTCTGTAGTATATATATACAGCACACTATCCTCTGTAGTATATATACAGCACACTGTCCTCTGTAGTATATATACAGTATACTGTCCTCTGTAGTATATATACAGTATACTGTCCTCTGTAGTATATATGTACATTATACTGTCCTCTGTAGTATATACAGTATACTGTCCTCTGTAGTATATACAGTATACTATCCTCTGTAGTATATATACAGCACACTGTCCTCTGTAGTATATATACAGTATACTGTCCTCTGTAATATATATATATACAGTATACTGTCCTCTGTAGTATATATATACACAGCACACTATCCTCTGTAGTATATATACAGTATACTGTCCTCTTTAGTATATATATATATATATATATATATATACAGTATACTGTCCTCTGTAGTATATATACAGTATACTGTCCTCTGTAGTATATATACAGTATACTGTCCTCTGTAGTATATATACAGCACACTGTCCTCTGTAGTATATATACAGTATACTGTCCTCTGTAGTATATATATATATATATGCACAGTATACTGTCCTCTGTAGTATATATATACAGCACACTGTCCTCTGTAGTATATATACAGTGTACTGTCCTCTGTAATATATATATATACAGTATACTGTCCTCTGTAGTATATATATACAGCACACTGTCCTCTGTAATATATATACAGTATACTGTCCTCTGTAGTGTATATATACAGTATACTGTCCTCTGTAGTATATATATAGTATACTGTCCTCTGTAGTATATATATAGTATACTGTCCTCTGTAGTATATATACTGTATATATACAGTATACTGTCCTCTGTAGTATATATACAGTATACTGTCCTCTGTAGTATATATACAGTATACTGTCCTCTGTAGTATATATACTGTATATATACAGTATACTGTCCTCTGTAGTATATATACAGTATACTGTCTTCTGTAGTATATATACAGTATACTGTCCTCTGTAGTGTATATATACAGTATACTGTCCTCTGTAGTATATATATACAGTATACTGTCCTCTGTAGTATATATATAGTATACTGTCCTCTGTAGTATATATACTGTATATATACAGTATACTGTCCTCTGTAGTATATATACAGTATACTGTCTTCTGTAGTATATATACAGTATACTGTCCTCTGTAGTGTATATATACAGTATACTGTCCTCTGTAGTGTATATACAGTATACTGTCCTCTGTAGTATATATACAGTATACTGTCCTCTGTAGTATATATATACAGTATACTGTCCTCTGTAGTATATATACAGTATACTGTCCTCTGTAGTATATATACAGTATACTGTCCTCTGTAGTATATATACAGTATACTGTCTTCTGTAGTATATATACAGTATACTGTCCTCTGTAGTGTATATATACAGTATACTGTCCTCTGTAGTGTATATACAGTATACTGTCCTCTGTAGTGTATATACAGTATACTGTCCTCTGTAGTATATATACAGTATGCTGTCCTCTTCCATATCACAGTTTAGTGTAATCTGCAAAAATTGCTACTTTACTATGCAAGCCTTCTACAAGATCATTAATAAATATATTGAAGAGATCAGGGCCCAATACTGACCCCTGAGGTACCCCACTAGTGACAGTGACCCCTCCAGTACTGACCCCTGAGGTACCCCACTAGTGACAGTGACCCCTCCAGTACTGACCCCTGAGGTACCCCACTAGTGACAGTGACCCAATCTGAGTGTGTACCGTTAATAACCACCCTCTGTTTTCTATCACTCAGCCAGTTACTTACCCACTTACAGACGTTTTCTCCCAGTCCGATCATTCTCATTTTATATACTAACCTTTTATGTGGTACAGTGTCAAATGCTTTGGAGAAGTCCAGATATACGACATCCATTGATTCGCCGCTGTCAAGCCTAGAACTTACCTCCTCATAGAAACTGATTAAATTAGTTTGACATGACCGATCCCTCATGAAGCCATGCTGATATGGCGTTATTTGTTTATTTTCATTGAGGTACTCCAAGATAGCATCTCTTAGAAAACCTTCAAACAGTTTCCCCATGACAGATATTAAACTTACCGGCCTATAGTTTCCGTGCTCTGTTTTTGGACCCTTTTTGAATATTGGCACCACATTTGCTATGCGCCAATCCTGTGGAACACTCCCTGTCAGTAGAGAGACCTTAAATATCAGAAATAATGTTCCGGCTATGACATTACTTAAATACCTTAGGATACGGGGGTATATGCCATCTGGTCCTGGCAATTTGTCTATTTTAATCTTTTTAAGACGCCACTGTACTTCTTCCTGGGTCAGACTGGGCACTTTTAATGGGGAATTTACTTTTACATTCTGCATTTCATCTGACAGTTTCATTTCATTTGCAGTTTATTTTCTTCAGTAAGGGCTCTTTTACACTTGCGTTCTTTTCTTCTGGCATAGAGTTCTGTCGTCGGGGCTCTATGCCTGAAGAATCCTGATCAGGATTATCCTAATGCATTCTGAATGGAGAGAAATCCATTCAGGATGCATCAGGATGTCTTCAGTTCCGGACCGGAACGTTTTTTGGCTGGAGAAAATACCGCAGCATGCTGCGCTTTTTGCTCCGGCCAAAAATCCTGAACACTTGCCGCAAGGCCGGATCCGGAATTAATGCCCATTGAAAGGCATTAATCCGGATCCGGCCTTAAGCTAAACGTCGTTTCGGCGCATTGCCGGATCCGACGTTTAGCTTTTTCTGAATGGTTACCATGGCTGCCAAGACGCTAAAGTCCTGGCAGCCATGGTAAAGTGTAGTGGGGAGCGGGGGAGCAGTATACTTACCGTCCGTGCGGCTCCCCGGGCGCTCCAGAGTGACGTCAGGGCGCCCCAGGCGCATGGATGACGTGATCGTATGGACACGTCATCCATGCGCATGGGGCGCTCTGACGTCATTCTGGAGCGCCCCGGGAGCCGCACGGACTGTAAGTATACCGCTCCCCCGCTCCCTGCTACTACTATGGCAACCAGGACTTTAATAGCGTCCTGGCTGCCATAGTAACACTGAACGCATTTTGAAGACGGATCCGTCTTCAAATGCTTTCAGTTCACTTGCGTTTTTCCGTCTTGTAATTCCGGCAAATGGAGTGCACGACGGATCCGGACAACGCAAGTGTGAAAGAGCCCTAAATACAATGGAGGAAAAAATATGTAACAGCTTTGCTTTCTCCTCGTCGCTCTCTGCAACTCCCCCCTCATTACTCTGTAAGGGGCTGACACCTTCAGATTTATACTTTTTACCATTTATATAATTGAAAAACATTTTAGGGTTAGTTTTGCTCTCTTTGGCAATTAATCTCTCGGTCTCTAGTTTGGCTGCTTTTATGTTTTTTACATATTCTATTTTTTTCCTTATAGTTTTTCAGTGCTTCCGTGCTACCCTCCTGTTTTAGTGATTTAAATGCTTTCTTTTTTAATTTATTGCTTTCTTTACAGTTCTGTTTATCCACATTGATTTCTTCTTGTTCCTTAACCTTTTATTCCCATAAGGTATGTACCTCTCACGATTAGATTTTATAATGCTTTTAAAAATATCCCATTTTGTGGCTGTATTATTATTTTTGAGGATTTTGTCGCAGTTAGTTAGGCCGATGGCCTCTCTTAGGCTGGGTTCAGACCTGAGCGTTTTACAGCGCGTTCCTACGCGCTGTAAAATGCTCAACAGGCAAGAACCAATGTTTCCCTATGGGAAGGGTTCTCACCTGAGCGTTTTACAGCGCGTACGATCGCGCTGTAAAACGCCCGACGCTCAAAAAAGTTCTTGAGCTTCTTTGGGGCGTCTTGTCGCGCGTTCCCGTACATAGACTTAGCGGGAACGCGTGACAATAGGCGTTCGCTTGTTCCGGAGCCGCGTATGTCAGACGCCTGTAGAATCGCGCATACAGAGCGCGACATCCCGAACGCTCAGGTCTGAACCCAGCCTAAGTTGGCTAAATTTAGCTTTTTTGAAGTTTGGTATTTTTGTTCCTCCCTGAAGAAATACTCTTTTGAGTGACAATTGGAAGGTTATTACTTTATGGTCACTATTTCCCAGGTGTCCCCCAGTATGGCTGTCCCTCTAGTCGGGTCCTGAACCAGTTGGGAAAGGTAATTGTCTTTGGTTATTGCCAAGAACCTGTTTCCTTTATGAGATGTGCAGGTTTCAGTTTCCCAGTCTATATCTGGGTAGTTAAAGTCCCCCATAATAATGACCAGGGCCGGCGTCAGCACCCGGCAAACCCGGGCCCACTGCTCCTAGGGGCCCCACTCAGGTCTATGCAGAAGATAGCTGCACGGGGAATCCCCGAGTGCTACTGAAGATCGCTGTACGAGGAATCCCCCCAGTGTTACTAAACAGTCAAGACTCTAGTTCCCGGCTTAGGAGTCCCTGCTCTGACTCCATATATGGCTATGTTTATATATGGAGTCAGTGCTATGAACATGAAGGGGGTATCCCCGAACATTGTCAGTATGCTTGGGGACACCCAGTGTATTTAAATCTAATTTAGCCTCTATTTCTGAAATGTTTCTGCCGGGATTTGAACTTACAACCTTCTACATTAGAGACAATGTGACTTTAATGTAGAAGACTGTGAGTTCGAATCCCAGCAGAATAATTTCAAAATTAGAGACTAAATAAAACTTAAAAAGCCACACCAACCTTTTTAATTTGTGTAACTATTATTTTTTGTCGGGAAAGGTGGCAACCCTAACAGAACCCCTGCTCCCCGGTGACCCCATAACGTTTTTTATAGTTATGTCTACGCAGATGTGTGGGGGCTCATTTTAAGGGGAATCTGTCTTTTTTGACAATACCATTTTGGGGTGTGTATGACTTGATAACTTTTTATTCAATTTTCTTGGGAGATAACGTGATAAAAAAACAGCAAATCAGCCTTTTTTTTATTTATTTTTTGTTACATCCTTCACCATATGGGCTAACTTTTTAAAATATTTTAATAATATGGGTGTTTTGGCATGCGACGATGCCCATAATATTATTCTTTTTTGTTCATTTTTATTTTGGGGGTGATTTTACGTTTTAAGTTAATAAATATTCTAAAGCCTTTTTTTTTTTACTTTTTTTTAAATTACTTTTCATCAGATTGCAACAGAATAATGGAAATGGCTCCATTATTCTCTATAGAAATCATTATATCGCAGTTTGGTGCTGCCACCTAGTGGCCTGAACTGGGATACACTAACAATGAGCCTGGAAGTCTAGTACAGGCTGCTGCTCTTTTTTAGCACAGGGTGCTTTCCCCGATCTCCGCTGGGGTAAGGCGCGTCTGAGCTGGAAGCCCTCACTTCCATTTTTTATCACTCTCAGATGCTATGATGATAATTGACAAATGCCACAAGGGGGCGCACTGAGATTTATCGCCCAAGGGCCCATATGAACCTGGAGCAGGCCCTGATAACCACCTCATTATGATCTGCCGCCTCGTCTATCTCGTTTAGGCCTCTTTCACACTTGCGTTGTCCGGATCCGGCGTGTACTCCACTTGCCGGAATTACACGCCGGATCCGGAAAAACGCAAGTGTACTGAAAGCATTTGAAGACGGAACCGTCTTCCAAATGCGTTCAGTGTTACTATGGCACCCAGGACGCTATTAAAGTCCTGGTTGCCATAGTAGTAGTGGGGAGCGGGGGAGCAGCATACTTACCGTCCGTGCGGCTCCCCGGGCGCTCCAGAATGACGTCAGAGCTCCCCATGCGCATGGATGACGTGATCCATGTGATCACATGATCCATGCGCTTGGGGCGCCCTGACGTCACTCTGAAGCGCCCCGGGAGCCGCACGGACGGTAAGTATACCGCTCCCCCGCTCCCCACTACACTTTACCATGGCAAACAGGACTTTAGCGTCCCGGCAGCCATGGTAACCACTCTGAAAAAGCTAAATGTCGGCTCCGGCAATGCGCCGAAACGACGTTTAGCTTAAGGCCGGATCCGGATCAATGCCTTTCAATGGGCATTAATTCCGGATCCGGCCTTGCGGCAAGTGTTCCGGATTTTTGGCCGGAGCAAAAAGCGCAGCATGCTGCGGTATTTTCTCCGGCCAAAAAACATTCCGTTCCGGAACTGAAGACATCCTGATGCATCCTGAACGGATTTCTCTCCATTCAGAATGCATTAGGATAATCCTGATCAGGATTCTTCCGGCATAGAGCCCCGACGACGGAACTCTATGCCGGAAGACAAGAACGCAGGTGTGAAAGAGCCCTAAGTAGTAGATTTTCTGTGGACTCCGGTATATTAGGTGGTTTATAGTAAACTCCTATTCGTAATTTATTGTTGTTTTTAGCTCCATGTATCTCTCCCCACAGAGACTCCACATGTCCATGTCCCTCACTTATATCTTCACGGAGTGTGGGCTTTAGACAGGACTTTACATAAAGGAGAACCCCCCCCCCCCCCTCTCCGGTTTTGACGATCCTTTCTAAACAGACTGTAACCTTGTACATTAACCGCCCAGTCATAGCTATCATCCAGCCATGTCTCAGTTATTCCCATTGTCATAGCTATCATCCAGCCGTGTCTCAGTTATTCCCACTGTCATAGCTATCCTCCAGCCATGTCTCAGTTATTCCCACTGTCATAGCTATCATCCAGCCGTGTCTCAGTTATTCCCACTGTCATAGCTATCATCCAGCCGTGTCTCAGTTATTCCCACTGTCATAGCCATCATCCAGCCGTGTCTCAGTTATTCCCACTGTCATAGCCATCATCCAGCCGTGTCTCAGTTATTCCCACTGTCATAGCTATCATCCAGCCATGTCTCAGTTATTCCCACTGTCATAGCTATCATCCAGCCATGTCTCAGTTATTCCCACTGTCATAGCTATCATCCAGCCGTGTCTCAGTTATTCCCACTGTCATAGTTATCATCCAGCCATGTCTCAGTTATTCCCACTGTCATATCTATCATCCAGCCATGTCTCAGTTATTCCCACTGTCATAGCTATCATCCAGCCGTGTCTCAGTTATTCCCACTGTCATAGTTATCATCCAGCTGTGTCTCAGTTATTCCCACTGTCATAGCTATCATCCAGCCATGTCTCAGTTATCCCCACTGTCATAGCTATTATCCAGCCATGTCTCAGTTATTCCCACTGTCATAGCTATCATCCAGCCATGTCTCAGTTATTCCCACTATGTCATAGCTATCATCCAGCCGTGTCTCAGTTATTCCCACTGTCCTAGCTATCATCCAGCCATGTCTCAGTTATTCCCACTGTCATAGCTATCATCCAGCCATGTCTCAGTTATTCCCACTGTCATAGCTATCATCCAGCCATGTCTCAGTTATTCCCACTGTCATAGTCCTCCTCACACATCACTAATTCCAGTTCCCCGGTTTATTAGTCAGGCTTCTGGCATTAGTATACATACAATTAAGAGGTTTATGTATATTTTTTACCCTACACCTTTCCTTCTGAGCTGTTCTAGTCCCTCCTTCCATTCCTCCCCCAGTCCCACTACCTGCCCCCGGTCTCTATCTGCACTATCTTCCCCTCCTATAACGTAATTACCCTCCCCCCCAGTCCATAGTTTAAACACTCCTCCAACCTTCTAGCCATCTTCTCCCCCAGCACAGCTGCCCCTTCCCCATTGAGGTGCAGCCCATCCCTACGATAGAGCCTGTAGCCGATAGAGAAGTCGCCCAGTTCTCCAGGAACCCAAACCCCTCCTTCCTGCACCAGTTCTGGAGCCACTTGTTAATCTCCCTATGCTCCCGCTGACTTTCTTGTGTGGCTCGTGGTACCGGTCGTATTTCAGAAAACAGTCCCTTTGAGGTCCTTGCCCTAAGCTTGTGACCTAAATCCATAAAATCCTTTTTAAGGACGCTCCACCTACCTATAACTTTGTCATTGGTTCCGATATGGACCATGACCGCTGGGTCTTCTCCAGCCCCTCCCAGTAATCTGTCAACCCGATCCGCCATGTGTCGAACTCGAGAGCCAGGAAGACAGCACACTGTTCAACGATCCCGATCTTTGACAGATCGCCCTATCTGTACCTCTAATAATGGAGTCTCCCACTACCAGCACCCGTCTGCCCTGCTCTCCTGGTCCCCTGCTTACTGGAGCTGATGATGTGCGATTCCAAACAGGCAATTTGCTCACATTTTGAACAAAGATATGGAACCTCAAATGGCTGTTCCTGGACTGCATACAATATACAGGATGTGCACTGGACGGCGCTGTCAATAATAGAACACTCACTAAGTGGGGATTACACAAGAAAAGAGAAAAATACAATATAGTGCAGTGATAAGAATCTAACTTACTGTAGTCCCCTCCTCAAGTCCCTGAATGTGAAGTCACGTAATCTAAAGTCACACACTTGATACAAACACACACTTGAACTCAAACACGTGAACGCTCACAAACTCGCGTTGTTTAACTGCTTGTATAAGTGATGCTCTCAAACCAGACTGCTTTTTTGTGTTCTGGATTGAAATGTTTATTTTATTTAAAAGGCATCAAAAATAATAAAAAGAACCAAGAAGACCGACTCCATCCCCATTGAGCTTTCCCTGATATAATCAGGTCTGATTCCTCTAATAGCTCCTGACCGGTGACCTTAATGTTTTCCATTATAAGGGTCCTATGGTTTCCCACCCGATGGGAGTTTTTTCTACATTCACAAATACATTTGTCTTTCAATTCGAATTGAGCAAATATGAAACCAAATATGTGATAAATGGGCTTTCACTAATGAGGCTAAGTGGGAAATGGATCATTCACAGAAGAGGGATAGGGCTAAGAAGTTGTGAGTTGTGGCCACAAGGACAATGACCTGTATCCAGGGAGGACACATCAACCAATTGTTCTTTGACTCTGTTCTTGTCTTTCCCCTTATGCACCACCAGGTGGAGATCTCACGTAATATACAACATACACCTAAATTAAACCAATTAGTGCTCTGAAAATGAGCCCCAAGTGGTCAGGTCTGGAATTACAAGCAAAACTTCATATCATGTCATTGTAAATACTGCCGTTTTCCTCCCACAATAAAACATTATTCAGACTTTATCATAATCACTTATTTCTATTTGCGGTGGAATTGTAGCTTGCTGTCATTAATAATTTTTGGCAGTATCTGTGCACAAACAAATCAAGATACAAGATAAATCTCTGCCATAACAGATAGGATATTGATGATGAGACACTTTGTGCCTTACTGTAGTTGACAGAACAAATCACCTTTTCACTTCTTCCTTGCCTTATTCTTAGTACAGAGGTTTCCATTCACTTCAGTTTTAATATTTACGCTTTGAATGGACCCCGGAGAGTTCATGGTGGACTTTGTAAAAGGATCTAAGATTCAGCAGGACCCTCAGCTGATTCCACGGGGTAAATAGAGGAAGCACCATGACTGGCGTCAGAATCGGAGGCCAATTAGCGGAAATTCCCTGCGGGCAGTAAACGTGAAACGCGTTGTCACCACAGATGTTTGGGAAGGAACAGGACGAGCTTTCATTACATTCCAAGAGCCGCACTGAGTTTATTTCTACCCCTAAGACGTGAGGAAAAGAAAAATAATCAAGAATATCATTAAACCTGCGGCTCCCGAGACGCGAAGCGGACGATCAGCAACTGACAGGAGAGAAAGAACAAGAGCATGAGAAAAATGTCATGAAGAAAATGCTGAAGAAAAGAATAAAAATCAAAGAGGAAAATATTAAGAAATCGTAAATCTCCCCACCAGTCCCCATTTCTCCCACATCCCCAAATCTAATAGACCAGAAGGTGCCCCCCACCCACAGGCTCCTCATATGATATGTATGCCCAGGCTCAGTCCATGACCCCCAAGGAGCAGCTGACTAAACCAGATAATCATCTCTGCCATCTGCCTGCTTAGAAATTGAAGAAAATCAGAGACTTGGAGAAAGTTGGAAACATTCAGGTCAGACGTGATGTCATAACTGAAAATAAAATCATAAAAACTAAAAGAAACAAAGACAAATAAGCAATATCGATATCTGAGACAAAATTTAAAATCCTGAGCTCCGTCTAGTGGTGACTGTATATATCTGTATGTAGTAATATCCTGATCTCCCCCTAGTGGTGGCTGTATATATCTGTATGTAGTAATCTCCTGAGCTCCCTCTGGTGGTGGCTGTATATATCTGTATGTAGTAATCTCCTGAGCTCCCTCTAGTGGCGGCTGTATATATATGTATGCAGTAATCTCCTGAGCTCCCTCTAGTGGTGGCTGTATATATCTGTATGTAGTAATCTCCTGAGCTCCGTCTAGTGGTGGCTGTATATATCTGTATGTAGTAATCTCCTGAGCTCCCTCTAGTGGTGGTTGTATATATCTGTATGTAATAATCTCCTGAGCTTCCTCTAGTAGTGGCTGTATATTTCTGTATGTAGTAATATCCTGATCTCCCCCTAGTGGTGGCTGTATATATCTGTATGTAGTAATCTCCTGAGCTCCCTCTGGTGGTGGCTGTATATATCTGTATGTAGTAATCTCCTGAGCTCCCTCTAGTGGCGGCTGTATATATATGTATGCAGTAATCTCCTGAGCTCCCTCTAGTGGTGGCTGTATATATCTGTATGTAGTAATCTCCTGAGCTCCGTCTAGTGGTGGCTGTATATATCTGTATGTAGTAATCTCCTGAGCTCCCTCTAGTGGTGGTTGTATATATCTGTATGTAGTAATCTCCTGAGCTCCCTCTGGTGGTGGCTGTATATATCTGTATGTAGTAATCTCCTGAGCTCCCTCTAGTAGTGGCTGTATATATCTGTATATAGTATTCTCCTGAGCTCCCTCTAGTGGTGGCTGTATATATATGTATGTAGTAATCTCCTGAGCTCCCTCTAGTGGTGGCTGTATATATCTGTATGTAGTAATCTCCTGAGCTCCCTCTACTGGTGGCTGTATATATCTGTATGTAGTAATCTCTTGAGCTCCCTCTAGTGGTGGCTGTATATATCTGTATGTAGTAATCTCCTGAGCTCCCTCTAGTGTTGGCTGTATATATCTGTATGTAGTAATCTCCTGAGCTCCCTCTAGTGGTGGCTGTATATATCTGTATGTAGTAATCTCCTAGGCTCCCTCTAGTGGTGGTTGTATATATCTGTATGTAGTAATCTCCTGAGCTCCCTCTAGTGGTGGCTGTATATATCTGTATGTAGTAATCTCTTGAGCTCTCTCTAGTGGTGGCTGTATATATCTGTATGTGGTAATCTCCTGAGCTCCCTCTAGTGTTGGGTGTATATATCTGTATGTAGTAATCTCCTGAGCTCCTCCTAGTGGTGGATTTATATATCTGTATGTAGTAATCTCCTGAGCTCCCTCTAGTGGTGGCTGTATATATCTGTATGTAGTAATCTCCTGAGCTCCCTCTGGTGGTGGCTGTATATATCTGTATGTAGTAATCTCCTGAGCTCCGTCTAGTGGTGGCTGTATATATCTATATGTAGTAATCTCCTGAGCTCCCTCTAGTGGTGTCTGTATATATCTGTATGTAGTATTCTCCTGAGCTCCGTCTAGTGGTGGCTGTATATATCTGTATATAGTAATCTCCTGAGCTCCCTCTAGTGGTGTCTGTATATACCTGTATGTAGTAATCTCCTGAGCTCCCTCTGGTGGTGGCTGTATATATCTGTATGTAGTAATCTCCTGAGCTCCTCCTAGTGGTGGCTGAATATATCTGTATGTAGAATTATCCTGAGCTCCCTCTAGTGGTGGCTGTATATATATATATGTAGTAATCTCCTGAACTCTCTCTAGTGGTGGCTGTATATATCTGTATGCAGTAATCTCATGAGCTCCCTCTAGTGGTGGCTGTATATATCTGTATGTAGTAATCTCCTGAACTCCCTCTAGTGGTGGCTGTATATATCTGTATGTAGTAATCTCCTGAGTTCCCTCTAGTGGTGGCTGTATATATCTATATGTAGTAATCTCCTGAGCTCCCTCTAGTGGTGGCTGTATATATCTGTATGTAGTAATCTCCTGAGCTCCCTCTAGTGGTGGCTATATATATATGAATTTAGTCATCTCCTGGGCTCCCTCATAAACTTCTTCTAGTGGTGGCTGAATATATCTGTATGTAGAATTCTCCTGAGCCCCCCCTAGTGGTGGCTGTATATATCTGTATGTAGTAATCTCCTGAGCTCTCTCTAGTGGTGGCTGTATATATCTGTATGTAGTAATCTCCTGAGCTCCCTCTAGTGGTGGCTGTATATATCTGTATGTAGTAATCTCCTGACCTCCCTCTAGTGGTGGCTGTATATATCTGTATGTAGTAATCTCCTGAGCTCCTCCTAGTGGTGGCTGAATATATCTGTATGTAGAATTCTCCTGAGCTCCCTCTAGTGGTAGCTGTATATATCTGTATGTAGTAATCTCCTCAGCTCCCTCTAGTGGTGGCTGTATATATCTGTATGTAGTAATCTCCTGAGCTCCTCCTAGTGGTGGCTGAATATATCTGTATGTAGTAATCTCCTGAGCTCCCTCTAGTGGTGGCTGTATATATCTGTATGTAGTAATCTCCTGAGCTCTCTCTAGTGGTGGCTGTATATATCTGTATGCAGTAATCTCCTGAGCTCCCCCTAGTGGTGGCTGTATATATCTGTATGTAGTAATCTCCTGAACTCCCTCTAGTGCTGTCTGTATATATCTGTATGCAGTAATCTCCTGAGCTCCCTCTAGTGGTGGCTGTATATATCTGTATGTAGTAATCGCCTGAGCTTCTCCAAGTGGTGGTTGTATATATCTGCATGTAGTAATCTCCTGAGCTCCCTCTAGTGGTGGCTGTATATATCTGTATGTAGTAATCGCCTGAGCTTCTCCAAGTGGTGGCTGTATATATCTGTATGTAGTAATCTCCTGAGCTCCCTCTAGTGGTGGCTGTATATATCTGTATGTAGTAATGTCCTGAGCTCCCTCTAGAGGTGACTGTATATATCTGTATGTATTAATCTCCTGAGCTCCCTCTAGTGGTGGCTATATATATATCTGTATGTAGTAATCTCCTAAACTCCCTCTAGTGGTGGCAGTATATATTTGTATGTAGTAATCTCCTGAGCTTCTCCAAGTGGTGGCTGTATATATCTGTATGTAGTAATCTCCTGAGCTCCCTCTAGTGGTGGCTGTATATATCTGTATGTAGTAATGTCCTGAGCTCCCTCTAGTGGTGACTGTATATATCTGTATGTAATAATCTCTTGAGCTCCCTCTAGTGGTGGCTATATATATATCTGTATGTAGTAATCTCCTAAACTCGCTCTAGTGGTGGCAGTATATATTTGTATGTAGTAATCTCCTGAGCTTCTCCTAGTGGTGGCTGTATATATCTGTATGTAGTAATCTCCTGAGCTTCATCTAGTGGTGGCTGTGTATATCTGTATGTAGTAATCTCCTGAGCTCCCTCTAGTGGTGGCTGTATAATCTGTATGTAGTATTCTTCTGAGCTCCCTCTAGTGGTGGCTGTATATATCTGTATGTAGTAATCTCCTGAGCTCCCTCTAGTGGTGGCTATATATTTATATATATATGAATTTAGTCATCTCCTGAGCTCCCTCTAGTGGTGGCTGTATGAGGTACTCTCATAAACTTCTTCTAGTGGTGGCTGTATATATCAATATTCTGTAAACTCCTGAGCTCCCCGTTGTGGTGGCTGAATATATCTGTATGTAGTAATCTCCTGAGCTCCTCCTAGTGGTGGCTGAATATATCTGTATGTAGTAATCTCCTGAGCTCCCTCTAGTGGTGGCTGTATATATCTGTATGTAGTAATCTCCTGAGCTCTCTCTAGTGGTGGCTGTATATATCTGTATGCAGTAATCTCCTGAGCTCCCCCTAGTGGTGGCTGTATATATCTGTATGTAGTAATCTCCTGAACTCCCTCTAGTGCTGTCTGTATATATCTGTATGCAGTAATCTCCTGAGCTCCCTCTAGTGGTGGCTGTATATATCTGTATGTAGTAATCGCCTGAGCTTCTCCAAGTGGTGGTTGTATATATCTGCATGTAGTAATCTCCTGAGCTCCCTCTAGTGGTGGCTGTATATATCTGTATGTAGTAATCTCCTGAGCTTCTCCAAGTGGTGGCTGTATATATCTGTATGTAGTAATCTCCTGAGCTCCCTCTAGTGGTGGCTGTATTTATCTGTATGTAGTAATGTCCTGAGCTCCCTCTAGTGGTGACTGTATATATCTGTATGTAATAATCTCTTGAGCTCCCTCTAGTGGTGGCTATATATATATCTGTATGTAGTAATCTCCTAAACTCGCTCTAGTGGTGGCAGTATATATTTGTATGTAGTAATCTCCTGAGCTTCTCCTAGTGGTGGCTGTATATATCTGTATGTAGTAATCTCCTGAGCTTCATCTAGTGGTGGCTGTGTATATCTGTATGTAGTAATCTCCTGAGCTCCCTCTAGTGGTGGCTGTATAATCTGTATGTAGTATTCTTCTGAGCTCCCTCTAGTGGTGGATGTATATATCTGTATGTAGTAATCTCCTGAGTTCCCTTTAGTGGTGGCTATATATTTATATATATATGAATTTAGTCATCTCCTGAGCTCCCTCTAGTGGTGGCTGTATGAGGTACTCTCATAAACTTCTTCTAGTGGTGGCTGTATATATCAATATTCTGTAAACTCCTGAGCTCCCCGTTGTGGTGGCTGTGTATATCCATATTTAGTATTCTCTTGAGTTCTTTTTAGTGGTGGTTGTATATGTCTGTATGTATTAATCTCCTGAGCTCCCTCTAGTGTTCGCTATATATATATATCTGTATGTAGTAATCTCCTGAGCTCCCTCTAGTGGTAGCTATGTAAACTGCATGTAGTAATCTCCTGAGCTCCCTCTAGTGGTGGCTGTATATAACTGTATGAAGTAATTTCCTGAGCTACCTCTAGTGGTGACTGCATATATCTGTGTGTAGTAATCTCCAGAGCTCCCCCTAGTGGTGGCTGAATACATCTGTATGTAGTAATCTCCTGAGCTCCCTCTAGTAGAGTCTGTATATATCTGTATGTAGTAATCTCCTGAGCTCCCTCTAGTGGTGGTTGTATATATCTGTATGTAGTAATCTCCTGAGTTCCCTCTAGTGGTGGCTGTATATATCTGTATACAGTAATCTCCTCAGCTCCCTCTAGTGGTGGCTGTATATATCTGTATGTAGTAATCACCTCAGCTCCGTCTAGTGGTAGTTGTATATATCTGTATGTAGTAATCTCCTGAACTCCCTCTAGTGCTGTCTGTATATATCTGTATGCATTAATCTCCTGAGCTTACCCTAGTGGTGGCTGTATATATCTTTATGTAGTATTCTCTAGAGCTCCCCCTTGTGGTGGCTGAATATTTCTGTATATAGTAATCTTCTGAGCTCCCTCTAGTAGTGTCTGTATATACCTGTATGTAGTAATCTCTTGAGCTCCCTCTGGTGGATGTATATATCTTTGTGTAGTAATCTCCTGAGCTCCCTTTAGTGGTGGCTGTATATATCTGTGTTTAGTAATCTCCTTAGCTCCCTCTAGTGGTGGCTGTATATATCTGTATGTAGTAATCTCCTGAGCTCCCTCTAGTGGTGGCTGTATATATCTGTATGTAGTAATCTCCTGAGCTTCCCCTAGTGATGGGTGTAAATATCTGTATGCAGTAATCTTCTGAGCTCCCTCTAATAGTGACTGTATGTTGTATTATCCTGAGCTATTCTAGTGGTGGCTGTGTATATCTGTATGTAGTAATCTTCTGATCTCCCTCTAGTGGTGTCTGTATATATCTGTATGTAGTAATCTTTTGATCTCCCTCTAGTGGTGGCTGTATATATCTGCATGTAGTAATCTCCTGAGCTCCCTTTAGTGGTGGCTGTATATATCTGTATGTAGTAATCTTCTGAACTCCCTCTAGTTGTGGCTGTATATATCTGTATGTAGTAATCTCCTGAGCGCCCTCTAGTGGTGGCTGTATATATCTGTATGTAGTAATCTCCTGAGCTCCCTCTAGTGGTGGCTGTATATATCTGTATGTAGTAATGTCCTGAGCTCCCTCTAGTGGTGACTGTATATATCTGTATGTAATAATCTCTTGAGCTCCCTCTAGTGGTGGCTATATATATATCTGTATGTAGTAATCTCCTAAACTCGCTCTAGTGGTGGCAGTATATATTTGTATGTAGTAATCTCCTGAGCTTCTCCTAGTGGTGGCTGTATATATCTGTATGTAGTAATCTCCTGAGCTTCATCTAGTGGTGGCTGTGTATATCTGTATGTAGTAATCTCCTGAGCTCCCTCTAGTGGTGGCTGTATAATCTGTATGTAGTATTCTTCTGAGCTCCCTCTAGTGGTGGATGTATATATCTGTATGTAGTAATCTCCTGAGTTCCCTTTAGTGGTGGCTATATATTTATATATATATGAATTTAGTCATCTCCTGAGCTCCCTCTAGTGGTGGCTGTATGAGGTACTCTCATAAACTTCTTCTAGTGGTGGCTGTATATATCAATATTCTGTAAACTCCTGAGCTCCCCGTTGTGGTGGCTGTGTATATCCATATTTAGTATTCTCTTGAGTTCTTTTTAGTGGTGGTTGTATATGTCTGTATGTATTAATCTCCTGAGCTCCCTCTAGTGTTCGCTATATATATATATCTGTATGTAGTAATCTCCTGAGCTCCCTCTAGTGGTAGCTATGTAAACTGCATGTAGTAATCTCCTGAGCTCCCTCTAGTGGTGGCTGTATATAACTGTATGAAGTAATTTCCTGAGCTACCTCTAGTGGTGACTGCATATATCTGTGTGTAGTAATCTCCAGAGCTCCCCCTAGTGGTGGCTGAATACATCTGTATGTAGTAATCTCCTGAGCTCCCTCTAGTAGAGTCTGTATATATCTGTATGTAGTAATCTCCTGAGCTCCCTCTAGTGGTGGTTGTATATATCTGTATGTAGTAATCTCCTGAGTTCCCTCTAGTGGTGGCTGTATATATCTGTATACAGTAATCTCCTGAGCTCCCTCTAGTGGTGGCTGTATATATCTGTATGTAGTAATCACCTCAGCTCCGTCTAGTGGTAGTTGTATATATCTGTATGTAGTAATCTCCTGAACTCCCTCTAGTGCTGTCTGTATATATCTGTATGCATTAATCTCCTGAGCTTACCCTAGTGGTGGCTGTATATATCTTTATGTAGTATTCTCTAGAGCTCCCCCTTGTGGTGGCTGAATATTTCTGTATATAGTAATCTTCTGAGCTCCCTCTAGTAGTGTCTGTATATACCTGTATGTAGTAATCTCTTGAGCTCCCTCTGGTGGATGTATATATCTTTGTGTAGTAATCTCCTGAGCTCCCTTTAGTGGTGGCTGTATATATCTGTGTTTAGTAATCTCCTTAGCTCCCTCTAGTGGTGGCTGTATATATCTGTATGTAGTAATCTCCTGAGCTCCCTCTAGTGGTGGCTGTATATATCTGTATGTAGTAATCTCCTGAGCTTCCCCTAGTGATGGGTGTAAATATCTGTATGCAGTAATCTTCTGAGCTCCCTCTAATAGTGACTGTATGTTGTATTATCCTGAGCTATTCTAGTGGTGGCTGTGTATATCTGTATGTAGTAATCTTCTGATCTCCCTCTAGTGGTGTCTGTATATATCTGTATGTAGTAATCTTTTGATCTCCCTCTAGTGGTGGCTGTATATATCTGCATGTAGTAATCTCCTGAGCTCCCTTTAGTGGTGGCTGTATATATCTGTATGTAGTAATCTTCTGAACTCCCTCTAGTTGTGGCTGTATATATCTGTATGTAGTAATCTCCTGAGCGCCCTCTAGTGGTGGCTGTATATATCTGTATGTAGTAATCTCCTGAGCTCCCTCTAGTGGTGGCTGTATATAGCTGTATGTAGTAATCTCCTGAGCTCCCTCTAGTGGTGGCTGTTTATATCTTTATGTAGTAATCTCCTGAGCTCCCTATAGTGGTGGCTGTATATATCTGTATGTAGTAATCTCCTGAGCTCCCTCTAATGGTTGCTGTATATATATTTTTATGTAGTAATCTCCTGAGCTCCCTCTAGTGGTGGCTGTATATATCTGTATGTAGTAATCTCCTGAGCTTCCTCTAGTGGTGGCTGTATATATCTGTATGCAGTAATCTCCTGAGCTCCCTCTAATGGTGGCTGTATATATATTTTTATGTAGTAATCTCCTGATCTCCCCCTAGTGGTGGCTGTATATATCTGTATGTAGTAATCTCCTGAGCTCCCTCTAGTGGTGGCTGTATATATCTGTATGTAGTAATCTCCTGAGCTCCCTGTAGTGGTGGCTGTATATATATATATCTGTATGTAGTAATCTCCTGAGCTCCTCCTATTGGTTGCTGTATATATCTGTATGTTGTAATCTTCTGAGCTCCCTCTAGTGGAGGCTGTATATATCTGTATGTAGTAATCTCCTGAGCTCCCTCTAGTGGTGGCTGTATATTTCTGTATGTAGTAATCTCCTGAGCTCCCCCTATTGGTGGCTGTTCATATCTGTATGTAGTAATCTCCTGAGCTCCCTCTAGTGGAGGCTCTACATATCTGTATGTGGTAATCTCCTGAGATACCTGTAGTTGTGGCTGTATATATCTATATGTAGTAATCTCCTGAGCTCCCTCTATTGGTGGCTGTATATATCTGTATGTAGTAATCTCCTGATCTCCCTCTAGTGGTGGCTGTATAAATCTGTATGCAGTAATCTCCTGAGCTCCCTCTAGTGGTGGCTGTATATATCTGTATGTAGTAATCTCCTGAGCTCCCTCTAGTGGTGGCTGTATATATCCGTGTGCAGTAATCTCCTGAGCTCCCTCTAGTGGTGGCTGTATATATCTGTATGTAGTAATCTCCTGAGCTCCCTCTAGTGGTGGCTGTATATATCTGTATGTAGTAATCTCCTGAGCTCCCTCTAGTGGTGGCTGTATATATCTGTATGTAGTAATTTCCTGAGCTCCCCCTATTGGTGGCTGTATATATCTGTATGTAGTAATCTCCTGAGCTCCCTCTAGTGGAGGCTCTACATATCTGTATGTGGTAATGTCCTGAGATACCCGTAGTTGTGGCTGTATATGTTATCATGAACTCTGTGTTTCACAGAGGATTAAGCGCTCTGTATCATAAAAAAATGAAGTTTTAACCCTTATGAAAGTATTATGAAATAAAAAAATTTGGATCTAATAATGAAATAAAAATCGACATTTACTTTAAGTTTCCACCAGGATCTGGATTTCTTTTTCTTCTTTCACAGTGTCATTTATTTTGTGGAGAATTAGAGCAGGGCCGGTTTACGTGAGTAACGCTCTGTGGAGGTTTTACTCTGATGAATGTTTTTGTAGCTTTTTTATTTAATTTGCCTCTGAGTCACATGACTCCTCTAATCTGTGTATGATGGAAGGTTCTGAGATGAAGGGTAAGTGCTCGCCATTGTGGACAGAGGCTCAGCCCTTCAGAGCCCATTCACATCATTATTGTAAAGGAAAAGAAAAACTGCGGGATCATTAACGGAGCTGGAGGAACAAATGTGCTAAAATCACAGGAGGATGGAAAACATAGAATTATCCGCACAGCAATTCAATTATCTCACTCTGAATTTCTCGTCAATGTTTGCGGAGCAGGAGGTGCGGATAACAGGCCTATAGTGAAATAGCACCGATCTCTGCTCAGACAGATCGGCACCCGGCGGTGACTTATTCATGACCCCATCTGTATCCTGCGCATGCACTTATGAGTCCTAAATAAGTAATAGCTGCTGCAGTAATGGCGGTAATTCATGCTGCCACTTAACCGCAGATGCTACATGGAACGAGTTCAGTAAATAGTGCGAATCACTTCACATCTTGTATGTAATGTGAAATCTGTGCAGAACTCTGCAGAGAAAAGTAAAAAATGACATGAAATATATATAATCGCTCATTAAAAATGATATTATAAGTTACAATAAGATGATAGCGCGTAATCACTCAAACTTGACAGCGTTTTAGAAGAGACGTCATATTTAAGACATGACCCCCCTTCTTCACAGCCCAAATTACATAAAGACTAGTGATGAGCGGCCTAGGCAATATTCGTTTTCGCGATATTTTTTGAGAATTTTTAACATAATATTCGCAATAAATCGCGAATTCTAGAATTCGTGATCCCCAGTCATTATTTTCGCGATTGCGCAAATTGGCACTAATGATGCGCATATTTTTTGGAATGTAATTGGATAAGGAATAGGATCCAGAGGAAAGCACAGAGCTCAGCAATGTCACTGCTCTCTCTCCCAGTACTCCTTAAAAGACCCCAGATAGGACCCTTTAACAGCAGTCTATGGGGGCTGCCCTCTGAGGCTAGAGGACAACCTGTGAGAATTCTCCGGATTCAGCACTGCCGGATGCAACCGGGATTCCTGCCGGCCCATTAACTGTAATAGGGTACAGCGGAGATCCATCTGCTATCTGGTAAAGCTGCGGAGAATCATCCAGAGAAAATCCGCCGCATGCTACGATTAGTTTCCTGCCGATTCCCTGCATTCTCTACTGGAACTGGCTGCAGGGTCACAATGCTGGAGATGTGAACCTAGCCTTCCCTGAGCTGTGAACAGCAGTTTATAGATTTGCTTTGTATTAAGCATCTGGACATAAAAAACAAACAAAAAAACTAAAACAAATCGGAAATAGCGGGATAATGTTGTGGTCATGCTCTGTACTATAGAGCGATGTGAGCTCTGACCATTGCATATTGTCTTCTGTGGGAATGCTTTGTTGCAAAATAAAGGGAACACAAAAATAACACATCCTAGATCTGAATTAATTAAATATTCTTCTGAAATACTTTGTTCTTTACATAGTTGAATGTGCTGACAACAAAATCACACAAAAATGTAAAAAAATGGAAATCAAATTTTTCAGCCCATGGAGGTCTGGATCTGGAGTCACACTCAAAATGAAAGTGGAAAAACACACTACAGGCTGATCCAACTTTGGTGTAATGTCCTTAAAACAAGTCAAAATGAGGCTCAGTAGAGGTTGCTGCCCTCCTACGGCCTCCTCCACATCTCCTGATGTACTGGCCTGTCTCCTGGTAGCGCCTCCATGCTCTGGACACTACGCTGACAGACACAGCAAACCTTCCTGCCACAGCTCGCATTGATGTGCCATCCTGGATAAGCTGCACTACCTGAGCCACTTGTGTGGGTTGTAGACTCCGTCTCATGCTACCACTAGAGTGAAAGCACCGCCAGCATTCAAAAGTGACTAAAACATCAGCCAGGAAGCATAGGAACTGAGAAGTGGTCTGTGGTCACCACCTGCAGAACCACTCCTTTATTGGGGGTGTCTTGCTAATTGCCTATAATTTCCACCTGTTGTCTATCCCATTTGCACAACAGCATGTGAAATTGATTGTCACTCAGTGTTGCTTCCTAAGTGGACAGTTTGATTTCACAGAAGTGTGATTGACTTGGAGCTACATTGTGTTGTTTAAGTGTTCCCTTTATTTTTTTGAGCAGTGTATATTGACCTCTGAGGAGGAGTGTTGTGGGCATGCTTTCTGACATGTACTGTAGTCACTTTTGAGGAGGTCAGCTGTAACCATCACCTACTGACTGCTATGTGAGATTGTTCTGGGCATGCTCTGTGACATATGCAGAGATCACTGATCACTATACAGGGAGGTGACCATCACCTACTGACTGCTATGTGAGATTGTTCTGGGCATGCTCTGTGACATATGCAGAGATCACCGATCACTATACAGGGAGGTGACCATCACCTACCGACTGCTATGTGAGATTGTTCTGGGCATGCTCTGTGACATATGCAGAGATCAGTGATCACTATACAGGGAGGTGACCATCACCTACTGACTGCTATGTGAGATTGTTCTGGGCATGCTCTGTGACATATGCAGAGATCAGTGATCACTATACAGGGAGGTGACCATCACCTACTGACTGCTATGTGAGATTGTTCTGGGCATGCTCTGTGACATATGCAGAGATCACCGATCACTATACAGGGAGGTGACCATCACCTACTGACTGCTATGTGAGATTGTTCTGGGCATGCTCTGTGACATATGCAGAGATCACTGATCACTATACAGGGAGGTGACCATCACCTACTGACTGCTATGTGAGATTGTTCTGGGCATGCTCTGTGACATATGCAGAGATCAGTGATCACTATACAGGGAGGTGACCATCACCTACTGACTGCTATGTGAGATTGTTCTGGGCATGCTCTGTGACATATGCAGAGATCACCGATCACTATACAGGTAGGTGATCATCACCTACTGACTGCTATGTGAGATTGTTCTGGGCATGCTCTGTGACATATGCGGAGATCACCGATCACTATACAGGTAGGTGACCATCACCTACTGACTGCTATGTGAGATTGTTCTGGGCATGCTCTGTGACATATGCAGAGATCAGTGATCACTATACAGGGAGGTGACCATCACCTACTGACTGCTATGTGAGATTGTTCTGGGCATGCTCTGTGACATATGCAGAGATCACCGATCACTATACAGGGAGGTGACCGTCACCTACTGACTGCTATGTGAGATTGTTCTGGGCATGCTCTGTGACATATGCAGAGATCAGTGATCACTATACAGGGAGGTGACCGTCACCTACTGACTGCTATGTGAGATTGTTCTGGGCATGCTCTGTGACATATGCAGAGATCAGTGATCACTATACAGGGAGGTGACCATCACCTACTGACTGCTATGTGAGATTGTTCTGGGCATGCTCTGTGACATATGCAGAGATCAGTGATCACTATACAGGGAGGTGACCATCACCTACTGACTGCTATGTGAGATTGTTCTGGGCATGCTCTGTGACATATGCAGAGATCAGTGATCACTATACAGGTAGGTGACCATCACCTACTGACTGCTATATGAGATTGTTCTGGGCATGCTGTGTGACATATGCAGAGATCACCGATCACTATACAGGGAGGTGACCATCACCTACTGACTGCTATGTGAGATTGTTCTGGGCATGCTCTGTGACATATGCAGAGATCACCGATCACTATACAGGGAGGTGACCATCACCTACTGACTGCTATGTGAGATTGTTCTGGGCATGCTCTGTGACATATGCAGAGATCACTGATCACTATACAGGGAGGTGACCGCCACCTACTGACTGCTATGTGAGATTGTTCTGGGCATGCTCTGTGACATATGCAGAGATCAGTGATCACTATACAGGGAGGTGACCATCACCTACTGACTGCTATGTGAGATTGTTCTGGGCATGCTCTGTGACATATGCAGAGATCAGTGATCACTATACAGGGAGGTGACCATCACCTACTGACTGCTATGTGAGATTGTTCTGGGCATGCTCTGTGACATATGCAGAGATCACCGATCACTATACAGGGAGGTGACCGTCACCTACTGACTGCTATATGAGATTGTTCTGGGCATGCTCTGTGACATATGCAGAGATCACCGATCACTATACAGGGAGGTGACCGTCACCTACTGACTGCTATGTGAGATTGTTCTGGGCATGCCCTGTGACATATGTAGAGATCACTGATCACTATACAGGGAGGTGATCATCACCTACTGACTGCTATGTGAGATTGTTCTGGGCATGCTCTGTGACATATGCAGAGATCACCGATCACTATACAGGTAGGTGATCATCACCTACTGACTGCTATGTGAGATTGTTCTGGGCATGCTCTGTGACATATGCAGAGATCACCGATCACTATACAGGGAGGTGACCGTCACCTACCGACTGCTATGTGAGATTGTTCTGGGCATGCTCTGTGACATATGTAGAGATCAGTGATCACTATACAGGTAGGTGACCATCACCTACTGACTGCTATGTGAGATTGTTCTGGGCATGCTCTGTGACATATGCAGAGATCCCCGATCACTATACAGGGAGGTGACCATCACCTACTGACTGCTATGTGAGATTGTTCTGGGCATGCTCTGTGACATATGCAGAGATCAGTGATCACTATACAGGTAGGTGACCATCACCTACTGACTGCTATGTGAGATTGTTCTGGGCATGCTCTGTGACATATGCAGAGATCACCGATCACTATACAGGGAGGTGACCATCACCTACTGACTGCTATGTGAGATTGTTCTGGGCATGCTCTGTGACATATGCAGAGATCAGTGATCACTATACAGGGAGGTGACCATCACCTACTGACTGCTATGTGAGATTGTTCTGGGCATGCTCTGTGACATATGCAGAGATCAGTGATCACTATACAGGGAGGTGACCATCACCTACCGACTGCTATGTGAGATTGTTCTGGGCATGCTCTGTGACATATGCAGAGATCACTGATCACTATACAGGGAGGTGACCGTCACCTACTGACTGCTATGTGAGATTGTTCTGGGCATGCTCTGTGACATATGCAGAGATCACCGATCACTATACAGGGAGGTGACCATCACCTACTGACTGCTATGTGAGATTGTTCTGGGCATGCTCTGTGACATATGCAGAGATCACCGATCACTATACAGGGAGGTGACCGTCACCTACTGACTGCTATGTGAGATTGTTCTGGGCATGCTCTGTGACATATACAGAGATCACCGATCACTATACAGGGAGGTGACCATCACCTACTGACTGCTATGTGAGATTGTTCTGGGCATGCTCTGTGACATATGCAGAGATCCCCGATCACTATACAGGGAGGTGACCATCACCTACTGACTGCTATGTGAGATTGTTCTGGGCATGCTCTGTGACATATGCAGAGATCAGTGATCACTATACAGGTAGGTGACCATCACCTACTGACTGCTATGTGAGATTGTTCTGGGCATGCTCTGTGACATATGCAGAGATCACCGATCACTATACAGGGAGGTGACCATCACCTACCGACTGCTATGTGAGATTGTTCTGGGCATGCTCTGTGACATATGCAGAGATCACTGATCACAATACAGGGAGGTGACCGTCACCTACTGACTGCTATGTGAGATTGTTCTGGGCATGCTCTGTGACATATGCAGAGATCACTGATCACTATACAGGGAGGTGACCGTCACCTACTGACTGCTATGTGAGATTGTTCTGGGCATGCTCTGTGACATATGCAGAGATCACCGATCACTATACAGGGAGGTGACCATCACCTACTGACTGCTATGTGAGATTGTTCTGGGCATGCTCTGTGACATATGCAGAGATCACCGATCACTATACAGGGAGGTGACCATCACCTACTGACTGCTATGTGAGATTGTTCTGGGCATGCTCTGTGACATATGCAGAGATCACTGATCACTATACAGGGAGGTGACCATCACCTACTGACTGCTATGTGAGATTGTTCTGGGCATGCTCTGTGACATATGCAGAGATCACTGATCACTATACAGGGAGGTGACCATCACCTACTGACTGCTATGTGAGATTGTTCTGGGCATGCTCTGTGACATATGCAGAGATCACTGATCACTATACAGGGAGGTGACCATCACCTATAAAGTGGAGACATTATATATTCTTAGAAAATAATCTCTTTTCGTGCATGGTGGTCTGGTATGGCAGATACATCGATGACCTGCTCCTTAGATCTGTCTGCCATACCGGACTTCATTGATTACGTTAATAATAATCCGTACAATCTAAGATTCACTCACCACTTTGATTCGCACACTGCTAGCTTTTTGGACCTGAACCTGACGGGGATTCCTGACCAAATTTTTTGTACGGAAACTTTCCGCAAAAAAGTTTCAGGAAATACAATATTAAAAGCCAATAGCCATCATCCTGTTCACACACTTGACCGATCCCAGTTGGAAAATTTATACGCGCGCGCAGAAATTGCCGTACGAGTGTTGCTTTTTCTAGCGAATCCTAGTCAATCTGACTAAAAGAGGTTATCCAGGCTGGATGGTATCCAGAGGTTTGAACATAGCTAGGAATCGATCTAGAACAGAATTATTGTTCAAACCTTCCAGAAATAATACCATGAAAAAAGATAAAATAACCTCTGAACAACCTCCGCTGGTCCTGACATACAGTCGCCAGTTCACACAAATACAACATGCGATTAAAAAACGTCTCCCAATCTTGTATGAGGAAGACATACTATGTGATACCTTGAACAACGGATGCAGGACAGTGTGGAGACGACCCAGCACATCGGCCGGCGTTCTCTCTCCGTCTATGTTTACGCGTACCGCAAATGAACCATCCGGTACTTGGCTAAAATATTTAGGCTTTACTAAATGTGGAGGACGTCCTTGTAAAACCTGCAGATATGTCCTATCTACAAAAATCTTTCACAATTCGACACACACTGAAAGGTTCCCGATAAAAAGTTACATTAATTGCAGCGCGATGGGTAATATTTACGCCATTACGTGTACAATCTGGGATCTGATCTATGTGCGGAGTTCCAGCAGAAAATTCTAAACAAGGTTGCGGGAAGATATCCGTTATATTTCCAATCCCTCAGCGACGCGTATATCAAACGCAGCAAATCATCATATTACAGAACATAATCGCAGTTTAAATCGCTTCTGTACGTTTGGGATTGAAAAGGTAGTGGTCCCGCCCAGAGGGGGTGACATGAAGAAAAAGATTTTGCAGCGGGAGGCATATTGGATCTGATACCCTTTTGGTCTCAATCTGAAAAAATAATTGATGTATTTTTACTAATATTGCTACAATATCATCTGCCTAAGCGACTGAACAGCCAGTGTGATGTGTTATTAGAAGGTTTTCTATTCAATTTTTCTTTTTTATCTCCTCATTTGTATCCTTCTTATTAGGCCTCATGCACACAGACGTTTTTTTTGCCGTCCGCAAAACGGATTTCCGTTGTTCCGTGATCCGTGACCGTTTTTTCGTCCGTGGGTCTTCCTTGATTTTTGGAGGATCCACGGACATGAAAAAAAAGTCGTTTTGGTGTCCGCCTGGCCGTGCGGAGCCAAACGGATCCGTCCTGACTTACAATGCAAGTCAATGGGGACGGATCCGTTTGACCTTGACACAATATGGTGCAATTGCAAACGGATCCGTCCCCCATTGACTTTCAATGTAAAGTCAGGAGTCCCTATTAATATACCATCAGATCAGAGTTTTCTCCAATCCGATGGTATATTTTAACTTGAAGCGTCCCCATCACCATGGGAACGCCTCTATGTTAGAATATACTGTCGGATTTGAGTTAGATCGTGAAACTCAGATCCGACAGTATATTCTAACACCGAGGCGTTCCCATAGTGATGGGGACGCTTCTAGTTAGAATATACTTTGAACTGTGTACATGGCTGCCCCCTGCTGCCTGGCAGCACCCGATCTCTTACAGGGGGCTATGATACACACAATTAACCCCTCAGGTCCGGCACCTGAGGGGTTAATTGTGCGGATCACAGCCCCCTGTAAGAGATCGGGTGCTGCCAGGCAGGAGGGGGCACACCCCCCTCCCTCCCCAGTTTTAAATTCATTGGTGGCCAGTGTGCCCCCCCTCCCTCCCCTGTATTACTGTCCATTCATTGGTGGCCAGTGGGCCCCCCCTCCCTCCCCTGTATTACTGTCCATTCATTGGTGGCCTGTGGGCCCCCCCTCCTAATTAAAATCCCCCCCCCATCATTGGTGGCAGCGGAGAGTTCCGATCGGAGTCCCAGTTTAATCGCTGGGACTCCGATCGGTAACCATGGCAACCAGGACGCTACTGCAGTCCTGGTTGCCATGGTTACTTAGCAATTTTAGAAGCATTATACTTACCTTCGCTGTCTGTGGCCGGCCGGGCGCTCCTCCTACTGGTAAGTGAAAGGTCTGTGCGACGCATTGCTTATAGCACAGAACTGTCACTTACCAGTAGGAGGAGCGCCCGGCCGGTCACAGACATCGCAGGTAAGTATAATGCTTCTAAAAACTTCTAAGTAACCATGGCAACCAGGACTGCAGTAGCGTCCTGGTTGCCATGGTTACCGTTCGGAGCCTCAGCGATTAAACTGGGACTCCGATCGGAACTCTCCGCTGCCACCAATGATGGGGGGGGGATTTAAATTAGGAGGGGGAGGGAGGGGGGCCGCACTGGCCACCAATGAATGGACAGTAATACAGGGGAGGGAGTGGGGATCTGGAATGTATGAAGGTTCCGATCTGGAATGTATGAAGCGACCAAGTCCTAGATAGGTGTTTTTGTATTTTGTACCTCATTTCTCGCATTTTTTTGGGGTGTTGTTTTTTAATATAATGTCAAATGTAGATAATAGGTGTAGCACAGGACAGAGTAAGTGCTCTGCCTCGCCCTGGGGGTGTGGTTCCCCTCCCCCTCCTTTTCAGGGGGATCTATTTAAACCCGAGGGTCAGGCGGTGCACACAGTTACGACTAAGAACGATATAGTTCGAAACGCGTCAATGTGCGGGGGTGTGAGATGGTGTTTACATGATGTAATTTGTTACCGAAAATAAAGACAAAGCAACAGAATCTTCAATAGTGCTGGAACTTTTTTCTGCTGTTTTATACCTGTCATTTTAGCCTCACCCTCTCATGATAATGAGATGACTGCTGATCCGGCCCTGAGTAAGCACAGCAAAAGCTGAAAAGTGACACGAAGTGTTTACCTGCTATGCGGACTAGGGTAGAATATAAAATAAAATACTCTCAAAAATATCTTCTCTTATTTTAATCACGTTCCCTCTGTACGCACGGGATACTGTATTCACTTAGTGTCTTATTTATAAATCCCGAAGTTTACAACTGGATCAAAGAATGAACGACAACGGACATATTTCCATCTGAAAATCATATATTTCTCAAAGAAGTAAAAAAAAAACAAAAAAAAAATAAAACATTTTTCCTCTTGGTCCTTCTATCGTAGGTGGCGCCCCGTGAGCTGCCTACAATACGTGGGGTACACTGGCTGCATACAATATAGTTCATTCACATATTTTACTGCTTAAATATATTATTATTATTATTCTTCATTATTTCCATTGTTCATATATTAATGAAAATATATCAGCAGAATTTTGCTGTTTTTTTTTTTTTTTTTGTACAGTTTAATTTTTCTATTTTTCCTGAGGCGTAAAATCAACATTTGCTGCGGATTTGTGTTTCCCTCAAGAATCAGGGAATTTTTCATCTACGACTGTAATCTGCTAATGGCACAGATTAGGCAGAGGAGGGACATACGGAGCTCAGGCCGGTTACACTGGAACTAGTCTCCAGTTTTATTTTGAATAAAACCTTTTTTGCGGAAAACATTTTCTAGTGTTTCTTATTTTTTTATTTTATGAAGATTCCAGATGTTGGAACCGTTGACTCCTCTGGCCATATCTATCATGTGAAGTGACTATTTTGGTGTTTTTTTTTGTAACTGGACGTGAGCATGAATCTAAGGACTGTAGTTCGTGACTTACTTGACAACAGCAAAAAACACAAAGATACCATATAATAATTATCGTTCGTACATGCGCAATTACATTAGACTTTTTGAGTTGTTTAGAAAATGCAATCACAATATTTCATATCCACGTCTCTAACATAGAGGACTGATAAATAAGTGTCTTAAAAAAATACATATATAAAAGAAATTTTACATATTATCAAATTAACAAAAGAATTTCAGTTATTAGGTAAGAGATAGTTGTGAGTTGTGTTTTGTGCTCCGGGGGTTTGGGGAGATAGAAGGTCTGGGTAGTGACTGTGTCGTTTCATAGTGATCGCCAAAAATATTGATGGAATCAGAAGATTGGAAAGAGAAGGATCATCTGTGTCACGAGGGTTTTTTTTCCACGAGGTTCTTTTACACTTTCTTTTTTTCTTCTTTGGATTTCTGCAAAAATATATTCACATTACAGTCTCTCTCTCTTCCTCTACGACTTCTGCTGCCGGTCTGTCAGCATCGTAAACCCCCGACCCAGTGAGATATTCCTCGTCTTTGTTATACTGCTCCGGTCCTGAAGACGGTATGGAGTTTTCAGAAATGGAGCCATTTTTGACATAGCCCGGTAAGTTTCTGTGACCATTCAGGGCAGCTGACACAAGTCTCGTGTTCAGATGTAAGGCCAATGTGCCCCTCGTGGTGACATTAGTGATACTTGTGTGGGAGACCATAGGTCCGTAGCTGTAGGTGGTACTTCCACTTCTGGCTTTTCTTTTAAAGTCCAGCGCCAGCGTCCACCTACTCCATGATTTCTTAATTTCTGCTTGTACCTGAAAAATAAAAAGATGGAATGAATGAACAACAAGATCAGTAAAGTAGATTATAATTAAACTATGAGTAGCCTAGGAGCAGAATATGGGCAGACAATTTGTAGACTACAGAAAGCAATGGGTAGACTATGACTGGATTATGGGAAAACTATGGGAAGACCATGATAAAACTATGACTATGGATAGACCGTGAGTAGACTGTGGATAGACTGTGAGAAGACTACGGATAGACTGTGGATAGACTGTGGTTAGACCGTGAGTAGACTACAGATAGGCTGTGAGTAGACTACGGTTAAACTGTGAGTAGACTGTGGATAGACTGTGAGTAGACTACGGATAGACTGTGAGTAGACTGTGAGTAGACTGTGAGTAGACTGTGAGTAGACTGTGGATAGGCTGTGAGTAGACTACGGATAGACTGTGAGTAGACTGTGAGTAGACTGTGAGTAGACTGTGGATAGGCTGTGAGTAGACTACGGATAGACTGTGAGTAGACTGTGAGTAGACTGTGGGTAGGCTGTGAGTAGACTGTGAGTAGAATTGGATAGACTGTGAGTAGACTGTGAGTAGACTGTGAGTAGACTACGGTTCATTTGTGAGTAGACTACGTATAGACTGTGAGTAGACTGTGGATAGACTGTGAGTAGACTACGGATAGACTCTGAGTAGACTGTGGATAGACTGTGAGTAGACTGTGGAAAGGCTGTGAGTAGACTGTGGATAGACTGTGAGTAGACTACGGATAGACTGTGAGTAGACTGTGGATAGACTACGGATAGACTGTTAGTAAACTATGGATAGACTGTGATTAGACTGTGGATAGACTGTGAGTAGACTACGGATAGACTGTTAGTAAACTATGGATAGACTGTGATTAGACTATGGATAGACTGTGAGTAGACTGTGGATAGACTGTGGATAGACTGTGTATAGACTGTGGATAGACTGTGAGTAGACTACGGATAGACTGTGAGTAGACTGTGGATAGACTGTGAGTAGACTGTGAGTAGACTACAGATAGACTGTGAGTAGACTACAGATAGACTGTGAGTAGACTACAGATAGACTGTGAGTAGACTACAGATAGACTGTGAGTAGACTACGGATAGACTGTGGATAGACTGTGAGTAGACTGTGAGTAGACTACAGATAGACTGTGAGTAGACTTTGGATAGACTGTGAGTAAACTACAGATAGACTGTGAGTAGACTACAGATAGACTGTGAGTAGACTGTGAGTAGACTGTGGATAGACTGTGAGTAGACTACGGATAGACTGTGAGTAGACTGTGGATAGGCTGTGAGTAGACTGTGGAAAGGCTGTGAGTAGACTGTGGATAGACTGTGAGTAGACTACGGATAGACTGTGAGTAGACTGTGGATAGACTATGGATAGACTGTTAGTAAACTATGGATAGACTGTGATTAGACTGTGGATAGACTGTGAGTAGACTACAGATAGACTGTTAGTAAACTACGGATAGACTGTGATTAGACTATGGATAGACTGTGAGTAGACTGTGAGTAGACTGTGGATAGACTGTGGATAGACTGTGAGTAGACTGTGAGTAGGCTACGGATAGACTGTGAGTAGACTACGGATAGACTGCGGATAGACTGTGAGTAGACTGTGGATAGACTGTGAGTAGACTGTGAGTAGACTGTGAGTAGACTACAGATAGACTGTGAGTAGACTACAGATAGACTGTGAGTAGACTACAGATAGACTGTGAGTAGACTGTGAGTAGACTACAGATAGACTGTGAGTAGACTGTGAGTAGACTACAGATAGACTGTGAGTAGACTGTGGATAGACTGTGAGTAGACTGTGGATAGACTGTGGATAGACTGTGAGTAGACTACGGATAGACTGTGAGTAGACTACGGATAGACTGTGAGTAGACTGTGGATAGACTGTGAGTAGACTGTGGATAGACTGTGGATAGACTGTGAGTAGACTACGGATAGACTGTGAGTAGACTACGGATAGACTGTGAGTAGACTGTGGATAGGCTGTGAGTAGACTGTGGATAGGCTGTGAGTAGACTGTGGATAGGCTGTGAGTAGACTGTGGATAGGCTGTGAGTAGACTGTGGATAGACTGTGAGTAGACTGTGAGTAGACTGTGAGTAGACTACGGAGGAGCCCTCAGATAGGATGTAACATGAACAATTCATACATTGCCACATCTTTATTATATAGAGTAATTAAAAGAAAAAAATCTTCAATTTGGAGATTACGGCCCTGATTCATCAAGACCAGCATTTGCGTATTGACGGGGCTGGCGCTGCAGGAGGAGCCATGTCATTTATGACGCTAATTGTGACTAGAAATCCGGTGGATTAGCAAATTTCCCCCTCTCTCTGGTTAGATTGGATAATGTATTTTTGAAAAAACAAATTGTATCCATAGATATGTGAATGGACCGAACCATGGACCAAGCAGATCGATAAGTACAAGACACTGGGGAGATTTATTATTACCGCCCTAATGGTGCACAGGATAAAACTGAACTGCACCAAATTGTGGCTACATACGTCACTGGCTCAGTCTTGCCACATTTTGCTTTGTAAAATTTCTCCTGTTTTAAAAAAAAATCTTTTATTCAGTTGTTTTTGTCATTCTAATGAATAATTGTAATGGCTTCTGGGGGCACGTCCCCGATAACGCAGGCAGGTGATATAGTCTGTGGCAATACCACATTCTCCGTCTCGGCCGTCGTGTATTTTCTCATTTATTAATATCTGAAGGCTCCACATAAAATGCAAAAGGAAATATTAAAGAAACAAAATCTTCCGCCGAGTGTGAACAAAATTAGATGCAGCGCCGACGGCAGCGACAACGCAGCGGCGTTAATATTCAGATTGCCTTAGACACGGTCAGCTGTGATCCGATGTGTGGCTGACGGCGAGGACTATGGTTTTTAATCTAAAAGTTTCTTGTTTCTTTAACCCCTTAAGATCCCAGAATTTTTTTAGCATCTATTGTCTTGATTTTTCCCGATTGGGCTGGGGATATTTTCTTTTATCCGTAGGTCGATGCAAGCGTATGAGGCCCCTTTGTTTGTGCGGGGCACTGTACTCTTTTGGGTGCCATTCCAGAGAACATCTACATTCAGCATTTCATTTCTATGAATTAGTATTTTTGAATTTTTTTCATTTGCGTAGAAAATCCGATTCTGCTACAATGTTTCTTTGGGTTGGGTTCACATCACGTTTTTTCAATCCATTTAACGTGTACAAAAAACGTAAATGTTAATGGATGCCTCAGATGCCGATGTGCTGCACTTTTGTATCCCTTTTTTTTCTTCTTCTTACAACGTATCCATTAAACCGATAGCAAAAACATGATGTGAACCCACCTTTTATTATGTTTTTATACATTTTTAGATATTTTCTAAATGTGTCATATGGTTGTCATGGTTACGAGGAATTACAAATATGGCTGCAATGTTTGATATCTTAAGATGCCCGTTAAATAAACATTATTTATTAAGCTGTTATTTATTTTATTTTACTTTCTCTTTTTTTTTCACTTTTTACCATTGAATTCATTCATATATTAGTATTCTGTCTTGTGTATTAAGTATGATTCACTCAGAACAGGCAACAAAGGGCCGTGGCCCTAAGGTCCCCCAGTGACCCTGGCCCGGGGGCTGTCTGCTCATGGAAGGTATGGACACAGTCAATTTCTCTGTCTAAAGTACAAAAAAGTGGGGGTGAAAGTAACCTAGGTGTCAGTATTCACTGATAAACCTAAGATTCTATTCATGAGTCAAGTTGTCCGGGATAAAGAGTTCTACAGAATCTGAGTAAATAGGGGAGAATATAAATGGTGAAATTATTACAGGCATTTTTAACCCTGTGGTCTCCATGATAGCTGTATAATCGCCGGTGCTGGTGGTAAGGGCTTCCCAGTGATTGACAGTTCTGATTCCTGCAGATGGTAGGCATTTGACTTCAGATACACAAATGTTTGGCATTTCCAGGCCTCAGGGAACTCTTGAAAATCAATAGTTCAATAGGGTCTCCAAGACGGAAATGTTAAAAAGGTAAAAAGGGTAGAATTTCTGATATAAAGCCTCACATATCATCATGAAACCTGGCACCCAGCGGCCTCAGGAGAATTCCACAAACTACTGTCGGTGTCAGAAAAGACCCCGTCCTCTAAAATATCTCCCGAGACGGGGGTCAGACGTCGCTGCTTCAATTTATAAATAATTCAAGGAAATGGAGGAACAATCAGCGGCCA
Organism: Bufo bufo; assembly: GCF_905171765.1. Lineage (NCBI taxonomy): Eukaryota > Metazoa > Chordata > Amphibia > Anura > Bufonidae > Bufo > Bufo bufo. The sequence goes on along the minus strand of NC_053393.1, from coordinate 554,012,447 downwards.
CTCACCTCGCCGTTACAGAAGCAGTAGATGATGGCAACAAAGAATCCCTGGAAAAGAAGCAAATCGTTACATTTCAGGAGCCACATTGATAGAGACAGAAATTCATGCGCAATATTTCATCTGACGGTAACGGAGGGCTCGGTGACGGGGGATGACCTCATGGTCAAAAATATCGGAACCCGAAACAAGTCAATGGAATTTATTGAGATCCATTTGAAAATGGTCAAACTTGGCTCCATAATGAGGAAACCATAATGAACAGAAACTAAAATACATACTCAGTCCTCTATAAATACATACTCTGTCCTATATAAATGCATACTCTGTCCCATATAAATGCATACTCTGTCCTCTATAAGTACATACTCTGTCCTCTATAAATACATACTCTGTCCTCTATAAATACATACTCTGTCCATATAGAAACATACTCTGTCCTCTAAAAATACATACTCAGTCCTCTATAAATACATACTCTGTCCATATAGAAACATACTCTGCCCCTATAAATACATACTCAGTCCTCTATAAATGCATACTCTGTCCTCTATAAGTACATACTCTGTCCTCTAAAAATACATACTCAGTCCTCTATAAATACATACTCTGTCCATATAGAAACATACTCTGCCCCTATAAATACATACTCAGTCCTCTATAAATACATACTCTGTCCATATAGAAACATACTCTGTCCTCTAAAAATACATACTCTGTCCTCTATAAATACATACTCTGCCCCTATAAATACATACTCAGTCCTCTATAAATACATACTCTGTCCATATAAAAACATACTCTGTCCTCTATAAATACATACTCTGTCCATATAGAAACATACTCTGTCCTCTAAAAATACATACTCTGTCCCATATAAATGCATACTCTGTCCTCTATAAATACATACTCTGTCCATATAGAAACATACTCTGTCCTCTAAAAATACATACTCTGTCCTCTATAAATACATACTCTGCCCCTATAAATACATACTCAGTTCTCTATAAATACATACTCTGTCCATATAGAAACATACTCTGCCCCTATAAATACATACTCAGTCCTCTATAAATACATACTCTGTCCATATAGAAACATACTCTGTCCTCTAAAAATACATACTCTGTCCTCTAAAAATACATACTCTGCCCCTATAAATACATACTCAGTCCTCTATAAATACATACTCTGTCCATATAAAAACATACTCTGTCCATATAAAAACATACTCTGTCCTCTATAAATACATACTCTGTCCTATATAAATGCATACTCTGTCCCATATAAATGCATACTCTGTCCTCTATAAGTACATACTCTGTCCTCTATAAATACATACTCTGTCCTCTATAAATACATACTCTGTCCATATAGAAACATACTCTGTCCTCTAAAAATACATACTCAGTCCTCTATAAATACATACTCTGTCCATATAGAAACATACTCTGCCCCTATAAATACATACTCAGTCCTCTATAAATACATACTCTGTCCATATAGAAACATACTCTGTCCTCTAAAAATACATACTCTGTCCTCTATAAATACATACTCTGCCCCTATAAATACATACTCAGTCCTCTATAAATACATACTCTGTCCATATAAAAACATACTCTGTCCTCTAAAAATACATACTCTGTCCCATATAAATGCATACTCTGTCCTCTATAAATACATACTCTGTCCATATAGAAACATACTCTGTCCTCTAAAAATACATACTCTGTCCTCTATAAATACATACTCTGCCCCTATAAATACATACTCAGTTCTCTATAAATACATACTCTGTCCATATAGAAACATACTCTGCCCCTATAAATACATACTCAGTCCTCTATAAATACATACTCTGTCCATATAGAAACATACTCTGTCCTCTAAAAATACATACTCTGTCCTCTAAAAATACATACTCTGCCCCTATAAATACATACTCAGTCCTCTATAAATACATACTCTGTCCATATAAAAACATACTCTGTCCTCTAAAAATACATACTCTGTCCTATATAAATGCATACTCTGCACCCTATAAATACATACTCTGCACCCTATAAATACATACTCTGTCTTCTACAAATACATACTCTGTCCCATATAAATGCATACTCTATTCCCTATAAAAACATACTCTGTCCTCTAAAAATACATACTCTGTCCTCTATAAATACATACTCTGTCCTCTACAAATACATACACTGTCCCCTAAAAATACATACGCTGTCCCCTATAAATACATACTCTGTCCTCTACAAATACATACTCTGTCCTCTACAAATACATACTCTGTCCCCTATAAATACATACTTTATCCCCTATAAATACATACTCTGTCCCCTATAAATACATACTCTGTCCTCTACAAATACATACTCTATCCCCTATAAATACATACTCTGTCCCCTATAAATACATACTCTGTCCCCTATAAATACATACTCTGTCCTCGACAAATACATACTCTGCTCCTATAAATACATACTCTATCCCCTATAAATACATACTCTGTCCCCTATAAATACATACTCTGTCCTCTATAAATACATACTCTGCCCCCTATAAATACATACTCTGTCCTCTATAAATACATACTCTGCCTCCTATAAATACATACTCTGTCCCCTATAAATACATACTCTGTCCTCGACAAATACATACTCTGCTCCTATAAATACATACTCTATCCCCTATAAATACATACTCTGTCCCCTATAAATACATACTCTGTCCTCTATAAATACATACTCTGCCTCCTATAAATACATACTCTGCCCCCTATAAATACATACTCTGTCCCCTATAAATACATACTCTGTCCTCGACAAATACATACTCTGCTCCTATAAATACATACTCTATCCCCTATAAATACATACTCTGTCCCCTATAAATACATACTCTGTCCTCTATAAATACATACTCTGCCCCCTATAAATACATACTCTGTCCTCTATAAATACATACTCTGCCTCCTATAAATACATACTCTATCCCCTATAAATACATACTTTGTCCCCTATAAATACATACTCTGTCCTCTATAAATACATACTCTGCCTCCTATAAATACATACTCTGCCCCCTATAAATACATACTCTGTCCTCTACAAATACATACTCTGTCCTCTACAAATACATACTCTGTCCTCTACAAATACATACTCTGTCCTCTACAAATACATACGGTACTCTGCTCCTATAAATACATACTCTGTCCTCTATAAGTACATACTCTGCCCCCTATAAATACATACTCTGTCCCCTATAAATATATACTCTGCCCCCTATAAATACATACTCTGCCCCCTATAAATACATACTTTATCCCCTATAAATACATACTCTGCCCCCTATAAATACATACTTTATCCCTTATAAATACATACTCTTTCCTCTATAAATACATACTTTATCCCCTATAAATACATACTCTGCCCCCTATAAATACATACTTTATCCCCTATAAATACATACTCTTTCCTCTATAAATACATACTTTATCCCCTATAAATACATACTCTGCCCCCTATAAATACATACTTTATCCCCTATAAATACATACTCTGCCCCCTATAAATACATACTCTATCCCCTATAAATACATACTCTATCCCCTATAAATACATACTCTGTCCCCTAAAAACTCACAAATATTGATGGCAGATATAACAATTCATTTTTTTTCTGTTGCCTCTTTGCTTTTATTTACACATTTTCGGCTCTCTGCTTTAACTTATTTTTTCCTTTTAATATTTATATATATTTTAAAAAACAGCAATTTCGATATATTGCTCTCTTCTACTGAAGTCAAGGTGAGAGGGAATTATTACAAGTTGGATATTTCGTTCACCAATCAAACGTGAAATATGTATAAGAAGGAAAGGAGGGAAAAGTCTGGGCTCATGAATAAGTGAAGGCGAAGGCTCTAACATCTACAAAGACTCCTCTCGTCTTCTTTTTTTGTCACTGATGATTTGCTGACACAAAGAAAAAAATGTCATAACAAAATACTATAAAAATAATAAAATAAATAATGTTACAATATTAAATTGTAAGGAAAATGACAAGAATTTTAAAATAATAACAAATTACCAAATTAAAAATAAATAAAGTTGGCAATTGTAATTCCCCAGAGTGATATTACCATTCCTACACTTTAATTGCTGACCACAATGGCCTCTGTGTATGGATTCCAGGTCCTTTGTCACTGTGCATTAACAATGTTGCTATGAAACTGTTTTGTACATGTAAGGGATGCAGAGGCAGTAACCCTGTACAAAGCTAGTGCTGCGCTCAGCTGAGAAGTGGATACGATGTATCAGTCTGGACAATGCTCTGTGACTCCAGACTGATACATTGTAACAAAGTGCAGAGAGCTCCGTGCAGCTGTTGCGGATTCTGTGCACCCCAATCACCCCCTTACCTGTTATAAAGCCCCTTATTATAGTCTTAGGGCTCGCTTACACTGATATTGGTGAACCTGACCATATCATCCCCCAGAACCGACATCTGTGAATCCAACTAATCTCCGAAAGCAAACTCTACCCCTGATGTTCCCTCTGGCGCTGTGGGAGCGTCCAGCAGCAGCCGCAGCAGATGTGTGTCTAATGCGAGACATGTGAGGCCGATGACGGCGTTGTGGCCAGTCCCTATGAGTTTTGCTTTCGTTTGACTGGCGGTTTAGGTGTTGCTATTTACAGATTGGTGCCTGGACGGCGCCTGGAGGGGGGGGGGGGGGGTGCAGCTGGATTTCACATGGGCTCTTTAGGGATTTGGAGCAGTAAATTGAAGCTTCTGCTGTTTTTATGGTCGTCTGAGGAAATATTAGATTTTTACTTTTTCTAAATTTTTGCACCTTCGCCGTGAGCCCGGCGGCTTCTATTACAATGTGGTTGCCTGTAACTTCTAACATTCGCTGACGTAGAGTGTTAGAGAATCGCTTACACATCAATTCCTTTAAACGACATGTTGTTCATGAGCAGAGGTTTCACAAGGCACTCCTGGGCCAAATGCAGAATGTATAACATGCGCTTCCTCTGCCACCTACCATTTATAATACTGGTGTCTTTGTGGTCTGCGGTCTTCGTGAACCCTTGACCACCAGGACCTGGATGTTACTGCATTTTCTGCAGCCCTATAGTAACACCCCTGAACACGACACTCTGCATTGTAAGCACTGACACAATGTGACGCTGCTTCAGCAGTAGGACATGGCTCGTCATGTCTCATGAAGCAGCATCTACAGACTGATGGCTTTGGCTAGACGTTCCTTCATCAAGGGTGAAGATGCAGTTTGCTGGTCTAGTTTCACGATGTCCACCGCCACAGTTAGGCCCATGAGGTTTGGCTATGACAGGGTAAGACTTTGCTATTTGATGATGTCCCATCTCGCTCCAATTATTCATGGGGGAGGGGCACAATATTCCCTATTATGTATTAGCACTGCTCCCATATATCTGGATGTGATGGGCTACGTACTCCAAAATAGTAGAAAAAAATGGAAGAAAGAATGCGTACCTGGAAGGAGTTGAAGAGCATTTCATAGTGCATTTGTATATGCCACACCACCCCGGACACCTCGGTATATGGCAGAGTTATGAACACTATATAGTGAACACCGAAGAGCGGCATTAAGACCAGCGTGGACTTCAGCAGCTTCCTGCAATGAGAAGAAAGGTGTCAACAGGTAAGACCTCAGCTGGGCAAAATCATGGAGAAGACCCCTAGGATTTCTGCCCCCTAATGGTAGCAAATATATGTTATTCAAAGAGGTTTCTGTAAAAAAAAAATAGGAAATACAGTGATCCCCCTACTACAGTATGGCCCACGACTAGCTCAGAGCTCCAATCTCTTGGATCCACAATCTCAGAGATCAGTGCGACTCATTGGCCAATAGTCTGTGGATTCTCATAGACTGGGGCTACGGGTGACCCTCAGTACAAGTATGCGACCTCAGCCCTCCACAGAAGGCTGCGGCTACGGGTGACCCTCAGTAGAAGGATGCGGCCTCAGCCCTCAGTAGAAGGATGCACCCTCAGCCCTCAGTAGAAGGATGCGGCCTCAGCCCTCAGTAGAAGGATGCGACCTCAGCCCTCAGTAGAACGATGCGGCCTCAGCCCTCAGTAGAAGGATGCGACCTCAGCCCTCAGTAGAACGATGCGGCCTCAGCCCTCAGTAGAAGGATGCGGCCTCTGCCCTCAGTAGAAGGATGCGACCTCAGCCCTCAGTAGAAGGATGCGACCTCAGCCCTCAGTAGAACGATGCGGCCTCAGCCCTCAGTAGAAGGATGCAGCCTCTGCCCTCAGTAGAAGGATGCGGCCTCAGCCCTCAGTAGAAGGATGCGGCCTCAGCCCTCAGTAGAAGGATGCGGCTTCTGCCCTCAGTAGAAGGATGCGGCCTCTGCCCTCAGTAGAAGGATGCGGCTTCAGCCCTCAGTAGAAGGATGCATCATCAGTCCTCAGCAGGATTCAGAGTCAGCCCTCAGTAGAAGAATGGGGCCTCAGCTCTCAGTAGAAGGATGCAGCCTGAGCCCTCAGTAGAAGGATGCAGCCTCCAGCCTCAGTAAAGCGATGCAGCCTCAATCTCCCTATAACAGACTCTAGGGGTGAGACTATCCTGCAGGTCATTCTCATTATTAAATCCAATCCACAGCAACTCCTAGTGTGAGATCAGCAGAGAGCAACTGAAGCTGGAATTGCACCACCAGATTACTGCTCACCTGTACTGCTGCCGCGCATCGCAGCGCCCGGCGTTCGTCTCTCTCAGTTTGGTTGCTAGTACTCGAACAATATTAATAAAAAGAAAAAAATTTGCCTGAAAGAAAAAAAGATTTTCAGTCACAACACAGAGAATTAAAGGCGCCCACGGCCAAAGGACACAATCAGATGGCACAAGACACGACCTGGGCACAGCACAAGAATTTTACTTGAATTATTTTACCTGCCCGGGTTAGCAATACTAGCAATTATTAGAAACCTAGAATGTGTCGGCAGATAAGAACCATTTGGCCCATCTAGTCTGCCCAATATATCTGAATCCTATGAATAGCCCCTGGCCCTATCTTATATGAAGGATGGCCTTATGCCTATCCCATGCATGCTTAAACCCCTTCACTGTATTTGCAGCTACCACTTCTGAAGGAAGGCTAGTCCATGCATAATTATTGTATATTATTAATTTAAAGGGATAGTCCATCTAAATGAATTTGGAGAAAAATCTGATTAATAAATCCACGAGATAATGAGAAGTCCTGCCAAGACTCCTTACTCTCCATGATCTGAATATAATTAGGTCTGACCTGAGACAGAGTGGTTGCTGACAACCCCATGGAATAAATACCATGCTGCCCTATTAATCAGATTTTTCCAAAGTGTACGTTTTGGGGAAGCGCCTCTTTCAACACAGATGTAAAGTTTTGGATGGTGGAGCAGCTCTCAGCCCTGGGGCAGGATGTGTCCCTAATAAGCAGGTCTTCTGCTGAAAGGGGGTGACATTTTTGGTTGTTTTCGTTCTTAGGACAGAATTATTTTTGCCAGCCGCACTTTACAGTCAGGTCAACAGACTGAAGAATCTCATTCCGCACAGAAGTACCGACTGCCCAAAATGAAGGGGGAGAAAAAGGTCAAAAAGTCTGAAAAAATTTAATTTCCCCTGACAGAAGTGAAATTGCATTGCGAGGACGAGAAATACGACTTTTTCCAAGTTGTTTATAAATGTCGAGGAGAAATCTATAATCTGGAGGGATGAAATGTAATATGAGATGTATCTGCGTCTGATAAAGGTCCTGGACTCCAGTCTGTCAGCAGCCGCCATACTTGACACTGGTGCATGTCACCAAGAAAACAGTTTAAATTATCACTGTATCTATTCTTACAGTAAGCATCAAGGTATGTGTCTGTATTATCTAATGTTACGCTGAGCTGCAATACCAGACACCAGCCAGAAGAGGCGCTGTTCCTGGAAGAAAGCAGCTGTGCATTTCTAATCATTTGAAAGCCCTTTAAATACTTAGTCACATGGAGAAGACCCTCAAACCAGCTGAGAAGTTTCCTAGGTCGTACTGCTGGGGAAACTGCAAACTGCCCCATGAATAGTTATTAAAAACTGCCAGTCAGGGGTTGGATGGCAGAAACTGTTCTCTGGCAATGAGTAGGACCGGGCTGTAAGGTGCCCTGCAAAAGAGTAGCCTACACCAACTCCATCAACTCCACTGCTGAGAAGATACCACCGATAACAAGTCATCTGCTACACTGTGTCAAGTGGGAGACTGTAAACAGAAAGGGTTGTGTGGTTTCAGATTTTTGACCACAACACCCTGTCCCCACTGTGGTGGCTGGTGGTGGCATCATCACACTCTTGGGGGCTTCTCTGAAGCAAACCTTGAAAGGGTTGCAATAGTTCAGGGTAAAATATTGCATAATACATGGAAATCCTGGAAGAAAACCTGCTGCAGTCTGCAGGAGAACGTGCATTTTCTGTAAAGACAATAATCCTGACTATAAAGCCGAAGCCTCACAGAAATGGACACAACAACATCTGGACATCGCGTGAAGCTGCCCCCGGCTATTACCCCCCAAGTCCAGCCTCTGTGTGGCCCCTGCAGGGAATATACAGACGCACTGAAGCCGCTCTCCAGATATTGAGCTAGGTGAGAATTTACTAAAGGACCTGCAAAAACGGGAATTCACTGTCCAGGGGCAGAGGAGAGGGGGCAGATGTTGGGGGGTCAATACTATGGTATAGTCTCTTCAATGATAATGCAATTTATATGTTTTGTGGGAATCTCAGCGACTGAATTAACCTCTGTTTTATCAAAGGAAAACAAATGTTTAAAGATCAAATATTCCGTGAACCATAAAGGACGGAAATAAATATTTAACATCCAGACATTCGTCCAAAAAAAGGCTGGAACCAAGTGAGCAGCATCGGGTCTGTGTCCGGATGTTTTAGACAGAGACGGAACCATAAAAGCCACTGGTTGTGCCTGGAACGACTCCCATCGTTTTATTATGTACGTCGTAAAAAAATGTCAAATAATGAAACAAGAATGGAGAAAAAGTTACAAAATAACATGTAATGTCACAAAGACAAAAGAGACATGCAGAAAAGAGAGACACCCAAAAGAGACATACAGAAAAGAGAGACACCCAAAAGAGACCTACAGAAAAGAGAGACACTCAAAAGAGACATACAGAAAAGAGAGACACCCAAAAGAGACATACAGAAAAGAGAGACACCCAAAAGAGACCTACAGAAAAGAGACACCCAAAAGAGACCTACAGAAAAGAGAGACACCCAAAAGAGACCTACAGAAAAGAGAGACACCCAAAAGAGACCTACAGAAAAGAGAGACACTCAAAAGAGACATACAGAAAAGAGAGACACCCAAAAGAGACATACAGAAAAGAGAGACACCCAAAAGAGACATAGAGAAAAGAGAGACACCCAAAAGAGACATACAGAAAAGAGAGACACCCAAAAGAGACATACTTAGTGAAGAGGAATCATTAACTTCTTATGGGAATGCAGTCTTATTCGTCTCTGTGGTTGGCTTTTTTTTTTTTTAATTGTGGCTGCACACGATAGGATCAATCTCAGATACAAGATCAGAGCGTTTTATTTGTATGAACTTTTATACATGCAGAACGCAAAATAAGAAATTCCGCCATTCCAGCGATCAGTGGAAGAACACCACCAAAGTGTAAACCATGGGTGTTCCGGCTCCACCACAGTGTAAACCATGGGTGTGCTGGCTCTACCACAGGGTAAACCGCGGGTGTGCTGGCTCCACCACAGGGTAAACCACGGGTGTGCTGGCTCTACCACAGGGTAAACCGCGGGTGTGCTGGCTCCACCACAGGGTAAACCACGGGTGTGCTGGCTCCACCACAGTGTAAACCGCAGGTGTCCAGGCTCCACCACAGGGTAAACCACGGGTGTGCTGGCTCCACCACAGTGTAAACCACGGGTGTGCTGGCTCTAACACAGTGTAAACCACGGGTGTGCTGGCTCCACCACAGTGTAAACCATGGGTGTGCTGGCTCCACCACAATGTAAACCATGGGTGTTCCGGCTCCACCACAGGGTAAACCACGGGTGTGCTGGCTCCACCACAGTGTAAACCACGGGTGTGCTGGCTCCACCACAGTGTAAACCATGGGTGTGCTGGCTCCACCACAGTGTAAACCATGGGTGTGCTGGCTCCACCACAGTGTAAACCATGGGTGTGCTGGCTCCACCACAGTGTAAACCACGGGTGTGCTGGCTCCACCACAGGGAAAACCACGGGTGTGCTGGCTCCACCACAATGTAAACCATGGGTGTTCCGGCTCCACCACAGGGTAAACCATGGGTGTGCTGGCTCCACCACAGGGAAAACCGCGGGTGTGCTGGCTCCACCACAGGGTAAACCGCGGGTGTGCTGGCTCCACCACAGGGTAAACCGTGGGTGTGCTGGCTCCACCACAGGGAAAACCGTGGGTGTGCTGGCTCCACCACAGGGAAAACCGTGGGTGTGCTGGCTCCACCACAGGGAGGCGCTCTTTGTATCCGCTCTCTGCTCTGGAGAGTAGATAAGGATCCTGAGAGCGGTTCTCTAACAGAATACATTATTAACCAGACAATCTTATTAATGCTGGCACCTACAGGACATCAACAGAAAAACTCTACATAATCATGACCATACCAAGCCCTTACCACGGTAGCAGCCAGGATCGGGCCCTGAATTATCCATTTCAAGTTCCCTGCACTCAGGTCCCAGCACCTAACGGACAAAGGGATAAAGACACAAGTAATGATTCATGCAGATACACAGGGATACTAATACATATACAAACATATTAATACATATATACTAATACATCTAATACATACAGTATACCTGCACACTAAGGGCTCATGCCCGCGAACGTAAGGGTTCTGTGCCCGTGCTGCAGACCGCAAATAGTGGCAAAAGATAGGACATGGATAGGATGGAGTATATTGCGGACCGAAATACGGGCACAGAGCTCTTACATTTGTGTGCATGAGCCCTAATACATATACCCACAAACTAATACATATACCAAGATTAAAAAATTTACTATATCACTAATACATATACCTACACACTAATACTTATACAATAGTTGCATATTAATACTAATACATATATCTGCATACTGATACTAAAAACACATACAACTAAACAATAAAAATACTACATACAACTTTACACTAAAATATGGCCTCACATACTAACAGTGATACAAACACCTGCTAAGGCCAGTAGATAAACACTAACAGGAATGTATACTGTACACCTCCACACTCAATCTAATACATATGTCTACGCTCCAAAAAAGATGCAGCACATCCAAAATTCTCACAAAATAATCACTGTGTCTCCTGGTGAAACTGTTATCACAGCAAAATAAACATTTTGCATTTAATGATACTTTCTGGATGAGTTTTGGATGTGTTCAACCTTTATTAATATGTAGATGTGATGTACACTTAAGAAATCGTCGTTGGAGTGATTTGAGGAGCATTTTACAGCAAAATACAGGCTGTGACTCCACCAGCAGAACAGTGAGTGCAGCTCTGGAGTATAATACAGGATGTAACTCAGGATCAGTACAGGATAAGTAATGTATGTACACAGTGACTCCAGCAACAGAATAGTGAGTGCAGCTCTGGAGTATAATACAGGATGTAACTCCGGATCAGCACAGGGTAAGTAATGTATGTACACAGTGACTGCACCAGCAGAATAGTGAGTGCAGCTCTGGAGTATAATACAGGATGTAACTCAGGATCAGTACAGGATAAGTAATGTATGTACACAGTGACTGCACCAGCAGAATAGTGAGTGCAGCTCTGGAGTATAATACAGGATGTAACTCAGGATCAGTACAGGATAAGTAATGTATGTGCACAGTGACTGCACCAGCAGAATAGTGAGTGCAGCTCTGGAGTATAATACAGGATGTAACTCAGGATCAGTACAGGATAAGTAATTTATGTACACAGTGACAGCACCTGCAGAATAGTGAGTGCAGCTCTGGGGTATAATACAGGATGTAACTCAGGATCAGTACAGGATAAGTAATGTATGTACACAGTGACTCCACCAGCAGAATAGTGAGCGCAGTTCTGGAGTATAATACAGGATGTAACTCAGGATCAGTACAGGATAAGTAATGTATGTACACAGTGACTGCACCAGCAGAATAGTGAGCGCAGCTCTGGAGTATAATACAGGATGTAACTCAGGATCAGTACAGGATAAGTAATGTTTGTACACAGTGACTGCACCAGCAGAATAGTGAGTGCAGCTCTGGAGTATAATACAGGATGTAACTCAGGATCAGTACAGGATAAGTAATGTATGTACACAGTGACTGCAGCAGCAGAATAGTGAGTGCAGCTCTGGAGTATAATACAGGGTGTAACTCAGGATCAGTACAGGATAAGTAATGTATGTACACAGTGACTGCACCAGCAGAATAGTGAGTGCAGCTCTGCAGTATAATACAGGATGTAACTGAGGATCAGTACAGGATAAGTAATGTAATGTATGTACACAGTGACTGCACGAGCAGAATAATGAGTGCAGCTCTGGAGTATAATACAGGATGTAAATCAGGATCAGTACAGGATAAGTAATGTATGTACACAGTGAGTGCACCAGCAGAATAGTGAGTGCAGCTCTGGAGTATAATACAGGATGTAACTGAGGATCAGTACAGGATAAATAATGTATGTACACAGTGACTGCACCAGCAGAATAGTGAGTGCAGCTCTGGAGTATAATACAGGATGTAACTCAGGATCAGTACAGGATAAGTAATGTATGTACACAGTGACTGCACCAGCAGAATAGAGAGTGCAGCTCTGGAGTATAATACAGGATGTAACTGAGGATCAGTACAGGATAAGTAATGTATGTACACAGTGACTGCACCAGCAGAACAGTGAGTGCAGCTCTGGGGTATAATACAGGATGTAACTCAGGATCAGTACAGGATAAGTAATGTATGTACACAGTGACTGCACCAGCAGAATAGTGAGTGCAGCTCTGGAGTATAATCGTTATGACCATAGATTGCAATGATTTGATGCATGTCAGGAACATTATCACAGACAACTTTGCACCTTGAGATTTACAGAATGTGAAAAGTTAGAGAGATGAGTTATTTTCTTTATATGAGTCCTCGGCCGCCATTGATTTTTGTGGCTTTAGATCTTGTGTTTGTTTCTGTGCTGGAACTGGAGGCTCTTCTCAATCGATGATGTGGAGAAGTCATGGCAACTTCATTAAAATGCATGCTCCAGTCTGATCCTCCCTGGGTTGTATAAGGTCGCACTCCATAAAACATTGCCTTACAGGACGAGAACTGAAGCCGAAAATGGATCGTCTGCTCTGTCCTAGCATCACCTGATATAACAGAGGCATCCATTACCGGCAACAAGCACAGCGTCCTCTACACAAACCGAGCGGATATAAAGTATAAAAAGAGATTATAGATGTGATATATATTGTTGTATAACCTATTCTTCTACACTTTACAGAATTCTCTGTTGTAAAGGTGACGTATACAATTAAGTTTCATATCCATAGTTCATGATCCATAGTTACATCACACATTACACTCCAGAGCTGCACTCACTATTCTGCTGGTGCAGTCACTGTGTACAGACATTACTTATCCTGTACTGATCCTGAGTTACATCCTGTATTATACTCCAGAGCTGCACTCACTATTCTGCTGGTGCAGTCACTGTGTACATACATTACTTATCCTGTACTGATCCTCAGTTACATCTTGTATTATACTCCAGAAATGCACTCACTATTCTGCTGGTGCAGTCACTGTGTACATACATTACTTATCCTGTACTGATCCTGAGTTACATCCTGTATTATTCTCCAGAGCTGCACTCACTATTCTGCTGGTGCAGTCACTGTGTACATACATTACTTATCCTGTACTGATCCTGAGTTACATCCTGTATTATACTCCAGAGCTGCACTCACTATTCTGCTGGTGCAGTCACTGTGTACATACATTACTTATCCTGTACTGATCCTGAGTTACATCCTGTATTATACTCCAGAGCTGCACTCACTATTCTGCTGGTGCAGTCACTGTGTACATACATTACATTACTTATCCTGTACTGATCCTGAGTTACATCCTGTATTATACTCCAGAGCTGCACTCACTATTCTGCTGGTGCAGTCACTGTGTACATACATTACATTACTTATCCTGTACTGATCCTGAGTTACATCCTGTATTATACTCCAGAGCTGCACTCACTATTCTGCTGGTGCAGTCACTGTGTACATACATTACTTATCCTGTACTGATCCTGAGTTACATCCAGTATTATACTCCAGAGCTGCACTCACTATTCTGCTGGTGCAGTCACTGTGTACATACATTACTTATCCTGTACTGATCCTGAGTTATATCCTGTATTATACTCTAGAGCTGCACTCACTATTCTGCTGGTGCAGTCACTGTGTACATACATTACATTACTTATCCTGTACTGATCCTGAGTTACATCCTGTATTATACTCCAGAGCTGCACTCACTATTCTGCTGGTGCAGTCACTGTGTACATACATTACTTATCCTGTACTGATCCTGAGTTACATCCTGTATTATACTCCAGAGCTGCACTGACTATTCTGCTGGTGCAGTCACTGTGTACATACATTACTTATCGTGTACTGATCCTGAGTTACACCCTGTATTGTACTCCAGAGCTGCACTCACTGTTCTGCTGGTGCAGTCACTGTGTACATACATTACTTATCCTGTACTGATCCTGAGTTACACCCTGTATTGTACTCCAGAGCTGCACTCACTGTTCTGCTGGTGCAGTCACTGTGTACATACATTACTTATCCCGTACTGATCCTGAGTTACATCCTGTATTATACTCCAGAGCTGCACTCACTATTCTGCTGGTGCAGTCACTTTGTACATACATTACATTACTTATCCTGTACTGATCCTCAGTTACATCCTGTATTATACTCCAGAGCTGCACTCACTATTCTGCTGGTGCAGTCACTGTGCACATACATTACTTATCCTGTACTGATCCTGAGTTTCATCCTGTATTATACTCCAGAGCTGCACTCACTATTCTGCTGGTGCAGTGACTGTGTACATACATTACCTATCCTGTACTGATACTGAGTCACATCCTGTATTATACTCCAGAGCTGCACTCACTATTCTGCTGGTGCAGTCACTGTGTACATACATTACATTACTTATCCTGTACTGATCCTGAGTTACATCCTGTATTATACTCCAGAGCTGCACTCACTATTCTGCTGGTGCAGTCACTGTGTACATACATTACATTACTTATCCTGTACTGATCCTGAGGTACATCCTGTATTATACTCCAGAGCTGCACTCACTATTCTGCTGGTGCAGTCACTGTGTACATACATTACCTATCCTGTACTGATCCTGAGTTACATCCTGTATTATACTCCAGAGCTGCACTCACTATTCTGCTGGTGCAGTCACTGTGTACATACATTACTTATCCTGTACTGATCCTGAGTTACATCCTGTATTATACTCCAGAGCTGCACTCACTATTCTGCTGGTGCAGTCACTGTGTACATACATTACTTATCCTGTACTGATCCTGAGTTATATCCTGTATTATACTCTAGAGCTGCACTCACTATTCTGCTGGTGCAGTCACTGTGTACATACATTACATTATTTATCCTGTACTGATCCTGAGTTACATCCTGTATTATACTCCAGAGCTGCACTCACTATTCTGCTGGTGCAGTCACTGTGTACATACATTACTTATCCTGTACTGATCCTGAGTTACATCCTGTATTATACTCCAGAGCTGCACTCACTATTCTGTTGGTGCAGTCACTGTGTACATACATTACTTATCCTGTACTGATCCTGAGTTATATCCTGTATTATACTCCAGAGCTGCACTCACTATTCTGCTGGTGCAGTCACTGTGTACATACATTACTTATCCTGTACTGATCCTGAGTTACATCCTGTATTATACTCCAGAGCTGCACTCACTATTCTGCTGGTGCAGTCAATGTGTACATACATTACTTATCGTGTACTGATCCTGAGTTACACCCTGTATTGTACTCCAGAGCTGCACTCACTGTTCTGCTGGTGCAGTCACTGTGTACATACATTACTTATCCTGTACTGATCCTGAGTTACACCCTGTATTGTACTCCAGAGCTGCACTCACTGTTCTGCTGGTGCAGTCACTGTGTACATACATTACTTATCCCGTACTGATCCTGAGTTACATCCTGTATTATACTCCAGAGCTGCACTCACTATTCTGCTGGTGCAGTCACTTTGTACATACATTACATTACTTATCCTGTACTGATCCTCAGTTACATCCTGTATTATACTCCAGAGTTGCACTCACTATTCTGCTGGTGCAGTCACTGTGCACATACATTACTTATCCTGTACTGATCCTGAGTTTCATCCTGTATTATACTCCAGAGCTGCACTCACTATTCTGCTGGTGCAGTGACTGTGTACATACATTACCTATCCTGTACTGATACTGAGTCACATCCTGTATTATACTCCAGAGCTGCACTCACTATTCTGATGGTGGAGTCACTGTGTACATACATTACTTATCCTGTACTGATCCTCAGTTACATCTTGTATTATACTCCAGAGCTGCACTCACTATTCTGCTGGTGCAGTCACTGTGTACATACATTACTTATCCTGTACTGATCCTGAGTTACATCCTGTATTATACTCCAGAGCTGCACTCACTATTCTGCTGGTGCAGTCACTGTGTACATACATTACTTATCGTGTACTGATCCTGAGTTACACCCTGTATTGTACTCCAGAGCTGCACTCACTGTTCTGCTGGTGCAGTCACTGTGTACATACATTACTTATCGTGTACTGATCCTGAGTTACACCCTGTATTGTACTCCAGAGCTGCACTCACTGTTCTGCTGGTGCAGTCACTGTGTACATACATTACTTATCCCGTACTGATCCTGAGTTACATCCTGTATTATACTCCAGAGCTGCACTCACTATTCTGCTGGTGCAGTCACTTTGTACATACATTACATTACTTATCCTGTACTGATCCTCAGTTACATCCTGTATTATACTCCAGAGCTGCACTCACTATTCTGCTGGTGCAGTCACTGTGCACATACATTACTTATCCTGTACTGATCCTGAGTTTCATCCTGTATTATACTCCAGAGCTGCACTCACTATTCTGCTGGTGCAGTGACTGTGTACATACATTACCTATCCTGTACTGATACTGAGTCACATCCTGTATTATACTCCAGAGCTGCACTCACTATTCTGATGGTGGAGTCACTGTGTACATACATTACTTATCCTGTACTGATCCTCAGTTACATCTTGTATTATACTCCAGAGCTGCACTCACTATTCTGCTGGTGCAGTCACTGTGTACATACATTACTTATCCTGTACTGATCCTGAGTTACATCCTGTATTATACTCCAGAGCTGCACTCACTATTCTGCTGGTGCAGTCACTGTGTACATACATTACTTATCGTGTACTGATCCTGAGTTACACCCTGTATTGTACTCCAGAGCTGCACTCACTGTTCTGCTGGTGCAGTCACTGTGTACATACATTACTTATCCTGTACTGATCCTGAGTTACACCCTGTATTGTACTCCAGAGCTGCACTCACTGTTCTGCTGGTGCAGTCACTGTGTACATACATTACTTATCCCGTACTGATCCTGAGTTACATCCTGTATTATACTCCAGAGCTGCACTCACTATTCTGCTGGTGCAGTCACTTTGTACATACATTACATTACTTATCCTGTACTGATCCTGAGTTATATCCTGTATTATACTCCAGAGCTGCACTCACTATTCTGCTGGTGCAGTCACTGTGTACATACATTACATTACTTATCCTGTACTGATCCTGAGTTACATCCTGTATTATACTCCAGAGCTGCACTCACTATTCTGCTGGTGCAGTCACTGTGTACATACATTACCTATCCTGTACTGATCCTGAGTTACATCCTGTATTATACTCCAGAGCTGCACTCACTATTCTGCTGGTGCAGTCACTGTGTACATACATTACTTATCCTGTACTGATCCTGAGTTATATCCTGTATTATACTCTAGAGCTGCACTCACTATTCTGCTGGTGCAGTCACTGTGTACATACATTACATTACTTATCCTGTACTGATCCTGAATTACATCCTGTATTATACTCCAGAGCTGCACTCACTATTCTGCTGGTGCAGTCACTGTGTACATACATTACTTATCCTGTACTGATCCTGAGTTACATCCTGTATTATACTCCAGAGCTGCACTCACTATTCTGTTGGTGCAGTCACTGTGTACATACATTACTTATCCTGTACTGATCCTGAGTTATATCCTGTATTATACTCCAGAGCTGCACTCACTATTCTGCTGGTGCAGTCACTGTGTACATACATTACTTATCCTGTACTGATCCTGAGTTACATTCTGTATTATACTCCAGAGCTGCACTCACTATTCTGCTGGTGCAGTCAATGTGTACATACATTACTTATCGTGTACTGATCCTGAGTTACACCCTGTATTGTACTCCAGAGCTGCACTCACTGTTCTGCTGGTGCAGTCACTGTGTACATACATTACTTATCCTGTACTGATCCTGAGTTACACCCTGTATTGTACTCCAGAGCTGCACTCACTGTTCTGCTGGTGCAGTCACTGTGTACATACATTACTTATCCCGTACTGATCCTGAGTTACATCCTGTATTATACTCCAGAGCTGCACTCACTATTCTGCTGGTGCAGTCACTGTGCACATACATTACTTATCCTGTACTGATCCTGAGTTTCATCCTGTATTATACTCCAGAGCTGCACTCACTATTCTGCTGGTGCAGTGACTGTGTACATACATTACCTATCCTGTACTGATACTGAGTCACATCCTGTATTATACTCCAGAGCTGCACTCACTATTCTGATGGTGGAGTCACTGTGTACATACATTACTTATCCTGTACTGATCCTCAGTTACATCTTGTATTATACTCCAGAGCTGCACTCACTATTCTGCTGGTGCAGTCACTGTGTACATACATTACTTATCCTGTACTGATCCTGAGTTACATCCTGTATTATACTCCAGAGCTGCACTCACTATTCTGCTGGTGCAGTCACTGTGTACATACATTACTTATCGTGTACTGATCCTGAGTTACACCCTGTATTGTACTCCAGAGCTGCACTCACTGTTCTGCTGGTGCAGTCACTGTGTACATACATTACTTATCCTGTACTGATCCTGAGTTACACCCTGTATTGTACTCCAGAGCTGCACTCACTGTTCTGCTGGTGCAGTCACTGTGTACATACATTACTTATCCCGTACTGATCCTGAGTTACATCCTGTATTATACTCCAGAGCTGCACTCACTATTCTGCTGGTGCAGTCACTTTGTACATACATTACATTACTTATCCTGTACTGATCCTCAGTTACATCCTGTATTATACTCCAGAGCTGCACTCACTATTCTGCTGGTGCAGTCACTGTGCACATACATTACTTATCCTGTACTGATCCTGAGTTTCATCCTGTATTATACTCCAGAGCTGCACTCACTATTCTGCTGGTGCAGTGACTGTGTACATACATTACCTATCCTGTACTGATCCTGAGTTACATCCTGTATTATACTCCAGAGCTGCACTCACTATTCTGCTGGTGCAGTCACTGTGTACATACATTACTGATCCTGTACTGATACTGAGTCACATCCTGTATTATACTCCAGAGCTGCACTCACTATTCTGATGGTGGAGTCACTGTGTACATACATTACTTATCCTGTACTGATCCTCAGTTACATCTTGTATTATACTCCAGAGCTGCACTCACTATTCTGCTGGTGCAGTCACTGTGTACATACATTACTTATCCTGTACTGATCCTGAGTTACATCCTGTATTATACTCCAGAGCTGCACTCACTATTCTGCTGGTGCAGTCACTGTGTACATACATTACTTATCCTGTACTGATCCTGAGTTACATCCTGTATTATACTCCAGAGCTGCACTCACTATTCTGCTGGTGGAGTCACTGTGTACATACATTCCACTTGCACATGCTATTCATACACGTATGTTGTATTGTACATGTGACAATACTCTGCACACAGTAGAAGACATTCCATGCTGAGGTTCGGTTCCTCTCCTCACCCTGTGTCGGCCAGTGTGGCTCTTTCTTGTGCCCATATAGTAACAAATACAGCGGGGACACCTGGAAAGAAGAGACATCGTGAGAAGATAAGCGGCAATCAGTGGAGACATAAAGAAAACTGACAGCAGGTGTCCACATGAAGCTCGTTAGGTCTATAGTATCCGTTTTACAGTATCAGGGCGGTATTATATCAGATACTGAAGGCATGAGATGGGCCGACCCGATCTCCTCTCATCCCATCATGTGTCTGTGTGTAATGTGCTTGTGTCTCCTGCAGTCTGGGTCACCAACAGTCCAGAAATTTTTGGCCAGTCCCTAAAAATAGACAACTTTTTTCCTGTGTCTGTGACTTTTTTGAGGCTTTTGATACTTGACTAGGTTATTTTGGTGGTAATTCACAGGAACTGCCGGTGATGAGGAGTTCACAGACATGGATTACTCAGAATTTCTCATTATTGTTTTCTAATTTGTCTGTAAAAATTTGTTGTCCGTCTGGGATTTTTGGATAAGTTGTCCAGTAGGAAGAATTCTGGTTGTCAACCCATCCTGCAGAGTGTATTACTGCTGGGAGTGATACCTTGTGTATCTGAGACACAGAGACTGAGGTGTGAGCTTCTAGGGCAGGGATGATGGGGGTGATGATGTGATACCTTGTGTAGGAGATACAGTGCATTCAGAAAGTCCTCACACCCTTCACTTTCCTCACATTTTGTTCTCTCGCTCCTTGTGCTATCAGTTCCCCCATCATTCTGCCCTCAGTCCCCATAATGAGAAAGTGAGAACAAAAGTTGAGAAATCTTTATTAATTTACTGACAAGGAAAATCTATAATCTTGCATTGTCATAAGTATTCAGCCCCTTTAATAGCGACATAAGTCTTCAGCCCCTTTACTCGGGACATAAGTATTCAGCCCCTTTACTTAGGACATAAGTCTTCAGTCCCTTTACTCAGGACATAAGTTTTTAGCACCTTTACTCGGGACATAAGTCTTCAGCCCCTTTGGCAGTGATTCCAGCCTCCAGTCTTCTTGGAGATGATGCCACAAGGTTTACACCCGATTTGGGAATTTTTCGGCCGTTCTTCTCTGCAGATCCACTCCAGCTCTTTCAGGTTGGATGGGGGCCGTCCGTGGACAGCCATTTTCAGTTCTCTTCAGAGATGTTCCATTGGGTTCAGGGCTCCTGCTGGGCCACTCAAGGACATTCACTGAGTTGTCCCTCAGCCGGTCCTGTGTTGCCTTGGCTGTGTGCTTAGGGTTATTGTCTAACCTTCTGGAAGTTTCTTTCACCTGCAAACAGGATCTCTGAGGCTCAGCCAGAGTGACCATTGGCTTTTTGGTCACCTTCTTTTCAAAAGCCCTTCTCGCGGATTACATGGTTT
The DNA here is from genome assembly GCF_905171765.1 of Bufo bufo. NCBI lineage: Eukaryota > Metazoa > Chordata > Amphibia > Anura > Bufonidae > Bufo > Bufo bufo. The sequence continues at coordinate 553,990,765 of NC_053393.1, read as the reverse complement.
GTTGAGGTGGCCAGCTCTAGGAATGGACAGGACACAAAATGTTAAACGGTGCTGACATCTTGGCCTAGGTGCGTAGTGATCCTCCTTAGTGATAAATCAAGCTCTCTCAGGTCGATGATTCTATCTTCTCAGTCTGTGACAAGTAGTGATAACTGCCATATCGATGAAAAGGAGGCATTGCAATCACCCCACATGACAGGATTAGATTTCTGAGGGTTTCATGTAGCTAAGAAAATGTACATTGGAGCTAGGTGCTGAAAATTGCTAGTTGCCAAAAATGTCATCATCTTCAGTTCTTAGCGATACCAGCTGCTTTCTAGATTTTATAACCTTATGGCTTCTTGCTCCTACTGTTGGCATTTCAATGTTATTGAGTGTATGTAAGTCGGAAAAGCACTTCATCTCCCTGCAGCTTATTTAGATATTTAGATGTGCAGTCGTTATTCATGTATTACACAGCGAGGGAGAGGTCAGCAGAGTCATCTCATGATCATTTGAGGATAAGATAAGTAGAGTCATCTCATGATCATTAGAGGGAGAGGTTAGCAAACTCATCTCAAGATCATTGGAGCGTGGGGTCATCGGAGTCATCTCATGATCATTAGAAGATGAGATCAGCAGAGTCATCTCATGATCATTAGAAGGAGAGGTCATCAGAGTCATCTCATGATAATTTGAGGATAAGATAAGTAGAGTCATCTCATGATAATTAGAGTGAGAGGCTAGCAAACTCATCTCAAGATCATTAGAGCGGGGGATCATTGGAGTCATCTCATGATCATTAGAAGATGAGATCAGCAGAGTTATCTCATGATAATTAGAGGGAGAGGTCAGCAAAGTCATCTCATGATCATTAGAGAGTGGGTTCAGCAGAATCATCTCAACACAGTTATATAGCAGAATTCCCAGAGGGCAAGGTCAGCACAATCATATCATTATCATTACTATTAAAGGAAGGGGATCAGCAGAGTCATCTCATGATCATTAGATGGTGGGGTCAGCAGAGTTAAATAATTATGATTGGATGGTGAGATCAGCATAGTCATCTCATGATCATTAGAAGGAGAAGTAAGCAGCCTTATCTCATTATCATTAGAAGGCAGTATCAACAGAGTCATCTCATGATCATTAGAGGGAGAGGTCAGCAGAGTCATTCGATGATCATAAGAGGAAGAGGTCATCTGTAATCTCACGATTATTAGAGGGTGAGATCAGCAGAGTCATCTCATGATCATTAGAAGGAGAGGTCAGCAGAGTTATCTCATTGTCATTAGAGGGCTGGATCAGCAGAGTCATCTCATCATCATTTGAGGAGGAGATTAGCACAGTCATCTCATTATCATTAGAGGAACAGATCAGCAGAGTTATGGCATGATCATTAGAGGGTAGGGTCAACAGAATCATCTCATAATCATTAGAGGGTGGGGTCAACAAAGTCATATCAGTAACATTAGAGAATAAGGTCAGCAGAGTCATTAGAGGTTGAGTTCAGTAGAATCATTTCAACATAATTAGATAGCAGAATTCCCAGAGGACAGGGTCAGCAGAATCTTATCATTATTATTAGAGGACTGAATCAGAGTCATCTCATGATCATTAGAGGAGCAGGTCAAAAGAGTCATCTCATGATCATTAGAGGTTGGGTTCAACAAAGTTATATCATTATCCTTAGAGGGTGAAATCAGCATAGTCATCTTACGATCATTAACAGGAGAGGTCAGCAGAGCCATCTCATGATCATTAGAGGATAAGATCAGATGAGTCATCTCTTGATTATTAGGCATAGAGGTCAACAGAATAATCTCATGATCATTTGAGGGGCAGGTTAGCAGAGTTATCTCATGATAATTAGAGGGTGGGGTCAGCAGAGTCATATCATTAACATTAGAGGGAGAGATCAGCAGAGTTAAGTCATTATAATTAGAGGGTGAGGTCAGCAGATTCATCTCATGATCATTAGAGGGAAAGGTAATCAGAGTTTTCATTTGTCATTAATGGGAAACGTCATCAGAGTCATCTCATGATTATTAGAGGAAGAAGTCAGAAGAATCACCTAATCATCATTATTGGGAGAGATCAGCAGAGTCATATCATGATAAGAGATGAGCAAATTTATGAAAAGTTCGATTTGGCCGACTCGCCGAATTTAAAAAAATAATTTGCTTCATCACAAATTACTTTGTCATGAAGAGCATTTTTATTTAAGTAGTGGGTGCAATGACAGGGAGCTGCAATAGCACCGCCCCCGTCATTGTACCCCTCATACGTCACCACGGACAGGATTTCGGGCGAGATCTTCAATTAAGATGGCGGCTGGCGGCCCGTCGCGAGCAAATGGAGGAGGCAAATATGATTTATTTATTTTTACACTATTTCAGGTTAAATCGATTCGCTAACATGAAGCACAAGGAAATTCGGCTTTTAGGCGAATCGAATTTATCCTAAAATTCGGATCGAATTCCACTTCGTGGGATTCGATTCGCTCATCTCCATGATCACTAGAGAGTGGGTTCAGCAGAGTTATCTCAACATAATTAGATAGTAGAATTCCCAGAGGGCAGGGTCAGAATCTAATCAGTATCATTATTATTAGAGGATGGGATCAGCTGAGTTATCTCATGATCATTAGAGGAGGTCAGAAGAGTCATCTCATGATAGTTAGAGGGAGAGGTCAGCAATGTTATCTCAAGATCAGTAGAGGGCAGGATCAGCAGAGTCATCTTATGATCATTAGTGGAACAGTCTGTAGAGTTGCCTCATAATTATTAGAGGGAGAGGTCAGCAGAGTCACCTCATGATCTTTAGAGGGATAAGTAAACAGAGTCATCTTATGACCATTAGTGGGATAGGTCAGCAGAGTTGTCTCATAATTATTAGAGCGAAAGGTCAGCAGAGTCATCTCATTATCATTAGAGGGAGAGGTCAGCAAAGTTTTGTCATGATCATTAAAAAGTGAGATCAATAGTCGTCTAACTATCATTAGAGTGTGAGGTCAGCAGAGTCATCTCATGATCATTAGAGGGCAGGATAAGCAGAGTCATCTTATGATCATTTGTGGGAGAAATCTGTTGAGCTGCCTCATAATTATTAGAGGGAGAGGTCAGCAGTCACCTCATGATCATTGGAGCATAAGGTCAGTAGAGTAATCTCATTATCTTTAGAGGGATAAGTAAACAGAGTCATCTTATGACCATTAGTTGGATAGGTCAGCAGAGTTGTCTCACAATTATTACAGTGAGAGGTCAGCAGAATCATCTCATGATCATTAGAGGGAGAGGTCAGCAGAGTCATCTCATGATTATTAGTTAGAAACGTCAGCAGATTAATCGCATAAATATTGGAGGGGGAGGTCCGCAAAGTCATCTCATTATCATTAGAGGGCAGGGTCAGAAGAGTCATCTCACATTAGAGTAGAGTCATCTTATTATTATTAGTGGGAGAGGTCAGCACCGTCATCTCATGATTGGATAGAAATTTCAGCAGAGTCATTAAAGTGAGGAGGGGGGTCTCAGAGTTACAGAGTTACAAATCTAAGTGTGAAACTGTGGCAGACATTTTGTGCCATTTTCTGGGAGACCACAATGCATGAATTGTGGCAGGAGCAATCATGAGAATGGCACCAGGGATGTTTCTATACATTTTTGATGGAGTGTTATTTTAAAGGGGTTCTGCAGTTTGTTTAAACTGATGATCTATCCTCTGGATAGATCATCAGCATCTGATCGGCGGGGGTCCGACACCCAAGATCCCCGCTGATTAGCTGTTTGAGAACTTAGCGGCTCTCCAGGAGCACCGCAGCCTTCTCACTGTTTACCACTGGCCCAGTGATGTCACAACTAGTATCAACTGGCCTGGGCGGGGCTAAGCTCCATTCAAGTGAACAGAGCTTAGCCCCGCCCACGCTAGTTGATACTAGTCGTGACGTCACTGGGCCAGCGGTAAACAGTGAGAAGACCGCGGCGCTGTTGGAGCGCCGCTGCCTTCTCAAACAGCTGAACGGCAGAGGTCCCGGGTGTCGGACCCCCGCCGATCAGATGCTGATGATCTATCCAGAGGATAAATCATCAGTTTAAACAAACTGCAGAACCCCTTTAAGGGGTAACTTCACTTGACAAGGTGGAGAAGCAGAGCTGTAATAGGGAAGAAAAATGAATCCTTTGTAGGAAAATCTCCATGTAACCAAAATCATCAATAAGAAATGGAGAAGTATTAATGAAAGGCTCCATTCTGTGGGTGTGGTTTAGTAGGATGGTGGGTGGAGCCTCATACGTTTTGACTTTAGACTTCTCAGCGTAGGGGTAACATTATAGGCGGCGACAGATCAGTCTGGCTGATGCTTTCTACACCATGAACAAAACCACAGGAAGGATGACAGCAAACTGTGAGATGAACATAAACCAACCAAACCAGATACACAAGACATAAAGAATCCATCATCTCGTCATCAAACAGACGCCAGAACTGCAGATAGCGGCACATTTAACATCCACATTGTATGCGCTGTGCAAGCTGAAGACCCACACACAGTGTGTACAATGCAGGTGCTAAAGAGCCAGGTCCAACCTGACCGACAAACCTAAGAGTGACCACAAAGGAACACGATGGGCAATCCTGTATACTGAGTAATTTCTATCATAGTACTACCCAGAGGAGGCAGTATTATAGTAGTTATATTCCTGTACATAAGGAGCAGTATTATAGTAGTTATATTCTTGTACATAGGAGCAGTATTATAGTAGTTATATTCTTGTATATAGGAACAGTATTATAGTAGTTATATTCATGTACATAGGAGGCAGTATTATAGTAGTTATATTCTTATACATAGGAGGCAGTATTATAGTAGTTATATTCTTGTACATAGGAGCAGTATTATAGTAGTTATATTCTTATACATAGGAGGCAGTATTATAGTAGTTATATTCTTGTATATAGGGGGCAGTATTATAGTAGTTATATTCTTGTACATAGGAGCAGTATTATAATAGTTATATTCCTGTACATAGGGGCAGTATTATAGCAGTTATATTCTTGTACATAGGAGCAGTATTATAGTAGTTATATTCTTGTACATAGGAGCAGTATTATAGTAGTTATATTCTTGTACATAGGAGCAGTATTATAGTAGTTATATTCTTGTACATATTAGGCAGTATTATAGTAGTTATATTCTTGTACACAGGAGCAGTATTATAGTAGTTATATTCATGTACATAGGGGCAGTATTATAGCAGTTATATTCTTGTACATAGGAGCAGTATTATAGTAGTTATATTCCTGTACATAGGAGCAGTATTATAGTAGTTATATTCTTATACATAGGAGCAGTATTATAGTAGTTATATTCTTGTACATAGGAGCAGTATTATAGTAGTTATATTCTTGTATATAGGAGCAGTATTATAGTAGTTATATTCATGTACATAGGAGGCAGTATTATAGTAGTTATATTCTTATACATAGGAGCAGAATTATAGTAGTTATATTCTTGTACATAGGAGCAGTATTATAGTAGTTATATTCTTGTACATAGGAGCAGTATTATAGTAGTTATATTCTTATACATAGGAGGCAGTATTATAGTAGTTATATTGTTGTATATAGGGGGCAGTATTATAGTAGTTATATTCTTGTACATAGGAGCAGTATTATAGTAGTTATATTCTTGTACATAGGAGGCAGTATTATAGTAGTTATATTCATGTACATAGGAGCAGTATTATAGTAGTTATATTCCTGTACATAGGAGCAGTATTATAGTAGTTATATTCTTGTACACAGGAGCAGTATTATAGTAGTTATATTCTGATATATAGGAGCAGTATTATAGTAGTTATATTCTTGTACATAGGAGCAGTATTATAGTAGTTATATTCCTGTACATAGGAGCAGTATTATAGTAGTTATATTCTTGTACATAGGAGTAGTATTATAGTAGTTATATTCTTGTACATAGGAGCAGTATTATAGTAGTTATATTCCTGTACATAGGAGCAGTATTATAGTAGTTATATTCTTGTACATAGGAGCAGTATTATAGTAGTTATATTCTTGTACATAGGAGCAGTATTATAGTAGTTATATTCTTGTACATAGGGGCAGTATTATAGTAGTTATATTCTTGTACATAGGAGCAGTATTATAGTAGTTATATTCCTGTACATAGGAGCAGTATTATAGTAGTTATATTCTTGTACATAGGAGCAGTATTATAGTGGTTATATTCTTGTACATAGGAGCAGTATTATAGTAGTTATATTCCTGTACATAGGAGCAGTATTATAGTAGTTATATTCCTGTACATAGGAGCAGTATTATAGTAGTTATATTCTTGTACATAGGAGCAGTATTATAGTAGTTATATTCTTGTACATAGGAGCAGTATTATAGTAGTTATATTCTTGTACATAGGGGCAGTATTATAGTAGTTATATTCTTGTACATAGGAGCAGTATTATAGTAGCTATATTCCTGTACATAGGAGCAGTATTATAGTAGTTATATTCTTGTACATAGGAGCAGTATTATAGTGGTTATATTCTTGTACATAGGAGCAGTATTATAGTAGTTATATTCTTGTACACAGGAGCAGTATTATAGTAGTTATATTCTTGTACACAGGAGCAGTATTATAGTAGTTATATTCTTGTACATAGGGGGCAGTATTATAGTAGTTATATTCTTGTACATAGGAGGCAGTATTATAGTAGTTATATTCTTGTATATAGGAGCAGTATTATAGTAGTTATATTCTTGTACATAGGAGGCAGTATTATAGTAGTTATATTCTTGTACATAGGAGCAGTATTATAGTAGTTATATTCTTGTACATAGGAGGCAGTATTATAGTAGTTATATTCTTGTACATAGGAGCAGTATTATAGTAGTTATATTCCTGTACATAGGAGCAGTATTATAGTAGTTATATTCTTGTACATAGAGGGCAGTATTATAGTAGTTATATTCTTATACATAGGCGCAGTTTATATTCTTGTATATAGAACACAGTTTAATGTTTTCATATATTTTGAGTTATTGGCTGAATTGTTATGTACAGCGTCAACTTCTGTAGTGAAGAATATTTGGGCTTTAGTAAAGTACAAACTACATTACAAAAATCAAAGTTAGACCAGAACCACTAAACAATAAAAAAAAAAGAGTTATGGTGCACGTTGTCATAGCTGCAATGTAAAAGCAAAGAAGGACTACAAGTAGCAGCACACTGCTTTAGTACCATAGACACATGCAAACACTGGAAACGTGAATAAATGTAAACTGCATTAGTGCTCTACTTACTGTATGGAAATTACAAGATCTTTGTGCATATACTGTATATATTTTTTTATTTTGTCTGGCCCATCTACCAGCGACAAAGGGCCTTTTAACAGATAGGACCTGCACTAACAGACGGGACCTGCACTAACAGACGGGTCCTACAATGACAGACGGGACCTGCACTAACAGACAGGTCCTGCATTAACAGACGGGTCCTGCACTAACAGACGAGTCCTGCACTAACAGACGAGTCCTGCACTAACAGACGGGACCTGCACTAACAGACGGGTCCTACAATGACAGACGGGTCCTGCACTAACAGACGAGTCCTGCACTAACAGACGAGTCCTGCACTAACAGACGGGACCTGCACTAACAGACGGGTCCTACAATGACAGACGAGTCCTGCACTAACAGATTTCAGGGCAATGAAGAATCCAGCTATTTCAAATTCTGATTAAAAGCCGTGGAAGGATTGAGCTTCTAATTTCCATACAGTAAGTAGAGCAGTGATGCAGATTACATTCATTTATGTTTCCAGTGTTTGCATGTGTCTTTGTGCATGGAGCAGTGTGCTGATACTTGTAGTCCTTGTTTGCTTATACACTACGTTATTCAGCTTGGGGGAGAAATGTCTTCCTGAGATATAGAGACTAAGAGGTCTATGCTGCGTCCTCGTGCATTCTGGGAAACCATTTAATTAAAATACTTTTCTAATCATTTCTGTTTCTCTTTCAGTATTACACATTGAACACTCACCCCATCCAAATAGTGTGAACCCCCAAAGATATTTTTTATCAGAGAAAAAAGCCATAAATATGAGACAATGGAGATAAAGTCCCTCAACGAGGATCCAGTAGTAGTTGGTGGCCAAAAAGTAGAGGAAAAAAGTGACAGTTACTTTACACCCGACCTAAAGAGGAACAAACAGATAGAAATTAAAATGTTATGACTTCACAATATTTAATTTCCATTTATATGACTTTTGCAGTTTATGTTAATTTTTCAGTAGAGAAAGATTCACAATGTTTCTTAAAAACAATCTTAAAAGGCAATTCAGAATGGATACATATAATGATTAAAACACACAAAGTAGAAACAAATAAAATTTAACCTATAATAGTTTTTCTTATAAAGCAATTCTTATAAAACAATTTTTTTTTGAACTTTCGAGTGTAAACGGGCTGATGCATTACCGCCTCCATGCCTTATACCACCATGGAAGGTGTCATGAATCTCTTCAGTACCCTAAGCCACCATGGATGTAAATACTAACCATGTGTAGACCACCAAGGATGGTTTCTTATCCCCTTACCAGCACTAGACTATGACAGATGCTGATAATAGCCCTATGTTCTGGCAGTAACCCCTTTCTGCCCTTGAGTAATAAGGTTGGTGATATTAACCCTTTTGCTGCTCTAGACCACCAGGGATGGTTTTATTTACCTTTTCTGCACTAACCTATGGGGGGCACAGATAGTACCCCCTTTATTACTGACCCCCATGGATCTTGACATTAATCCCTTTTCTTGAATACTTGGGATAATGAAATTAGCCCCTTCACTGCCCTAGACCACCAAAGATGTTTTTTTTACTAGACCACAAGGGATGCTGATAATAATCCCCTTCTCCACAGTCTCTTAAGGATCTTGACTGCAACCCCTTCTTTGCCCTTGCGTACTAGAGATACTGACATTAACCTCTTCACTTCCCAAGACCACCAGGGTTACATACTTCAACCCCTACTCAATTAACTATTCTGGCTATTTATGGCTAATTAATTTGACCTTGCTGCTATTTAGGGTACGGACACATTGTCTATAGTTACATCCCTCCTTGGGAAATTTACATGGCACAATATGGTGCTCAATAGAAAAGAAACTCTGCAAAAACAGATTTTTTTTTAATCCAAGAAAAAAAAAAGTTACATAACGAAAACCTTTAAAAAAAAAATATTTTTTTTTTTTTTTGGAGCTACTGTCCGTCACTCACAAACTGGGACTTGTCAGCTGGAGGAGCCTCCGTCATCGACTTCAAGTCCGTTTCTGAGAAACGTTCCATTTCTTCAAAAGGAATTCCGGAATACAGAACTGCGTCTTTCACGAAGATACTGACGGCTCGCAGCATGAAGGACACAAAGAGGTGCATGTGGATGTAATTCCTAGTGCAGTGCAGGCGCCTGGAGGGGGGGACAAAACAAATATATGAAGAAGACTCTGTAGATCTGAACAGTTTCATTTCTCTTGCATGCAGATGGGTCTCGGCCATTACACAATCCTGCTGCCCCCACAGTTTAACGCGGGTTGTTCTAAGTGGCCAATTAAATTCCGTCCCTCCAGGGGGCTCCGTATTAGCTGCTCATGTAAATGTGCAATGAAGCAAAATGAAAGGTAAATCTCAGCGTGAGACCATCCATCATCTGATGAGCCATTCATTGGTGTTCTGGCCTCGGTAGATTAAAGCCGCCATCTCTATTAACATTCACCATTGTAATGTCAATACAGTTCATTTTAACCAGAGGCAACATCATTGTGATTACTGGAAACCATGAAAACTGTGAAAAGGTCAAGGTGGATGTTACCGCACATGTCTATGATGGAATTCTCCATCTTTTTAGGAATTTCACATCTGAAATTGCTCATATGGTCCTTCTTATCTCAAGACAGTGTCCAGCATTATGAGAGGATCAGAACCTTTTGGGCACCTATTGGACACCAAATCATTGGATGAAGATCGGTCATAGATAAGACTGGGGTTGGACTTCTTAGAACTTTCTCTGTATTTATAGGAGACACATAGCTTGTCCCACCTCATCCCTAACCTCACCACAGTGTTCATCCCAGCCCTAACTCATCTCTTCAACCTATCACTAACCTCTGGTGTCTTCCCCTCTGCTTTTAAACACGCCATCATTACACCCATCTTCAAAAAGCCTTCACTTGACCCATCTTCTTTATCCAGTTATCGCTCCATATCACTTCTTCCGTATGCCTCAAAGCTACTTGAACAACATGTCCATTCTGAACTGTCCTCTCACCTCTCCTCCTGCTCCCTCTTTGACCGCCTACAATCTGGCTTCCGACCCCACCACTCAACTGAGACTGCCGTCACCAAAGTCACCAATGACCTACTAACAGCCAAAACCAAGAAAAAATACTCTGTCCTCCTTCTCCTTGACCTGTCCTCTGCCTTCGACACTGTTGACCACTCCCTTCTGTTGCAAACTCTCTCATCTCTTGGCATCACTGACCTGGCCCTCTCCTGGATCACATCATACCTCACAGACCAGACGTTTAGCGTCTCCCACTCCCGCACAACCTCCTCGTCTCATTCCCTCTCTGTTGGTGTCCTGCAAGGCTCTGTCCTAGGACCCCTGCTCTTCTCTATCTACACTTTTGGCCTGGCCATGGCTTTCAGTATCACTCTTATGCTGATGACACACAAATCTACCTCTCTTGTCCAGACATGACCACCTTACTATCACGAATCCCACAATGTCTATCTTCTATATCATCCTGCTTCGCCTCTCGCTTTCTAAAACAGAATTCATCATCTTTCCCCCATCTTGCTCAACCCCCCCAACAGACCTATCTATCACAATCATTGGCTGCACACTCTCCCCGGTCAACCAAGCCCGCTGCCTTGGAGTGACCTTGGATTCTGCCCTCTCCTTCAGACCGCACATCCAAGCCCTTTCCACCACCTGCCGCCTCCAACTCAAAAACATCTCCCGCATCCGTGCTTTCCTTAACTTTGAATCTGCGAAAATGCTCGTACATGCCCTCATCATCTCCCGCCTAGACTACTGCAACACTCTCCTCTGTGGCCTTCCATCTAGCACTCTCGCACCCCTCCAATCTATCCTCAACTCTGCTGCCCGACTAATCCACCTCTCACCCTATTACTCCTCTGCCTCTCCCCTCTGCCAATCCCTTCACTTGCTCCCCATTGCCCAGAGAATTCACTTCAAAGTACTAACAAATACATTCAAGGCCGTCCATAACCTGTCCCCTCCCTACATCTCTGAGCTACTTTCCCGATACACCCCCACACGCAATCTCCGATCCTCACAAGACCTCCTTCTCTCCTCTCCTCTTATCATCTCTTCCCACAATCGCCTCCAGGATTTCTCCCGTGCATCCCCCATACTCTGGAACTCGCTGCCCCAACATATCAGACTCTCACCTACAGTGGAGACCATCAGGAGGAACCTGAAAACCCACCTCTTCAGACAAGCCTACAACCAGTGACCCTGCTGCCTCTATACCGCCATGACCAGCTTCACCCGCACCTACTGTGTCCTTCTCCCATACCATGTAGATTGTAAGCCCTCGCGGGCAGGGCCCTCTCTCCTTCTGTATCAGTTTGTAACCAGTCTTGTTTATGATTAGTGCAATTGTCTGTGTTATGTATGTGCACCGCTTATCATATGTACAGCACTATGGAAGGAATGGCGCTTTAATAATAAATAATAATAATAATAAATAATAATAATAATAATGTTCCATACCGTTCAGCATCTTCCACCTTGTGGTAAATTGTGCCTCAGCTATTCATGGTTGCCTTTTGCCTTCTTTTGAATCAACTGGTTGAACTGGATGGATTTTTTATTTATTTTTCCACCCAATAACTATGTATCGGTGTAAGGTGCCAATGAAATCTATTGGAGATGTCAAATTGACAACATGTACAGAAAAGAGGCAGCTCTCTGCTCTCAGGGCTGTAGAGGGAACCTTCTAGATGTCTCATAGACAGTCACTGTTTGTGAGACATCTGGTGTTTTTGCTTATGGTTGGTACAGATGTAGCAAATGTTAACTGGATACTTTAAATTCATTGTTGCAGAAAACTTCAAATTGACACATTCAAAGCAAGGTAATGTTGTATTTCACACCTTAAAAGTTTCAAATTAACGTTTGCTACATCTGTAAGTCATTAGGTTGTACCAGACCTGTCAATCAAATTGTGCCATACAGGTGGGGAGAAGCTGGAGGGGAGCTGCTCATCGCATGCTTCTTCCCCCGTCCAGCTCTAACACTACGGGGCATCAGAATTCTACTGTAAAAAACAGAAAACTTTGGCAAACTTTTCTCTGAGAAGCCGCAGAGTTTCAGATTAAGATGTAGTTCATTATAATAAGGGAACCTGTCAGGATTTCGTGCTCTCCATGAATCTACTGACGGGTTCCCTCTAGGCATTACACTGCTGATACAATGTTGATACATTGGTGATACAATGTAAACATTTAGACAAATGTATCTACTACAGAGAACGCCCCCTTCTAGATTCTGTCCATCTGCAACATTTCACTGACATGAAGCAGTGTGGTCCAACATGAGAACAGCTGAAGGTCAAGGATAGAGTGGAGTATTCTGACATTTCATCCTCAAGTATTTCCTATGGATATCGTTAATCATTTCAAGAATGAATTAAAATATTTCATCAAGACAAGTGGAAGAAATCAACAGCAAAAACCGTCAGGAAATGGAATCGTGCACTTACCTGAAGTATCCTAAAATGAGGACAGCAACAGTCAAGGATCCCAGAGAGATTGAATACCCGACAGTATAGATCAGGTTGAGACGGTCAAACACTTCCTGAAATGAATGTGGAGGCTGTCAGGAAAATAGGCATGGAGGGGACAAGAGACAAGCACATAGCAGAGAGGCCCATCCGAAGAAGAAATGGAACCATGATGGACACCCCTCCATAAGGAAACCAAACATGAACACCCTTGACCAAACCAAGGTCAACCACTGGAAGCAAAACGGAGACTTCCACAGGGATCATTGACATAAGGAAGTCTAAAGACCCAAAGTCCAGACGGTCCAGTGTAGGACATGAGTCGTAAGGGAGACGGGGGTCCACACTGACATGATGCCCATTAATAATAGTCATGATGACTTCAATAAGGTAACAATAAAATGTTATAATATTTGAGGAAGATGGTCTTCACCCCACATGTCCCTTCTCATCAAATACACTAGGCTTCCACTTTCTGTAAAGATAGAACTCAATAGATCATTTTCTATATACATGTGTGATTTAAAGGGGTCATTGTCTTGACCAGAGCTTAGGGTGGGACATTAGAAGAGCTCTGCCAGTCAGAGGGTCTTCTCCACTAGTGTTCCTAGAGGAAAATCTCTATAGAGGTGAGCATAAAGCACAGGGATTGGTGTGGGACACTTTGTATTCTCTGCTTTCATACATTCCTGGTTTATTTTTCTGGTGACCTGTAGCAGGACAAGTTTAAAGGTGCACAATGTGCTACCATCAATGCCCTCCCCTATGATTTACTTTAGAGTGTCCAAAAACATACAGCAATACAGTGCTCATATAATACACCCATACAGTGCTCATATAATACACCCATACAGTGCTCATATAATACACCCATACAGTGCTCATATAATACACCCATACAGTGCTCATATAATACACCCATACAGTGCTCATATAATACACCCATACAGTGCTCATGTAATACACCCATACAGTGCTCATGTAATACACCCATACAGTGCTCATATAATACACCCATACAGTGCTCATATAATACACCCATACAGTGCTCATATAATACACCCATACAGTGCTCATATAATACACCCATACAGTGCTCATATAATACACCCATACAGTGCTCATATAATACACCCATACAGTGCTCATGTAATACACCCATACAGTACGGTCATACAGTACACGTATAATATACCCATACAGTGCTCATACAGTATAATATAACCATACAGTGCACATTAAATACAGTCATACAGTACACATATGATACGACCATACGGTGCACATACAGTACGGTCATACAGTACACATATGATACAACCATACGGTGCACATACAGTACGGTCATACAGTACACATATGATACAACCATACGGTGCACATACAGTACGGTCATACAGTACACATATGATATAACCATACGGTGCACATACAGTACAGTCATACAGTACACATATGATACAACCATACGGTGCACATACAGTACAGCCATACAGAGCTCATATAATATAACCATGCCGTGCTCACACAGGATACATAAGCTGTTGTGTCTCTCTGGATTCGGCATCGCTGAAAACTGCATGATTGCCGCGTCGGGCCGGGTTGTGGCCACATCTCTGCCAGTCCCCACTATAGTAGCCGGGCGGCAATCATGTCGTTTCCAGCAGTTTTCCTGGCGGATCTCACTAACGCTAGTGTGAAACTAGCCTAACACAGTCACACAGTGAACATATAATGTAACCCATGTGGCGGCACAGGTCTCATGTCCCGAAGGCCGACCTTGGCCATTATAAAGTGAAGCTTCCTTGGTCCATCTCCAGCACAGATCTGAGCTTCATGTCTTTTTAAATAATAAAATTCCATCTGCCTGAGAAAATCTTGCGGATCTCCTGGTGACAGATGCCGGGCAGTCCTGGAAGCAGGAAGTTCATTAGTCCCAGGACAGGGTGACCTTGACCGAAGAGAGTTTTACATCAGGACTTGTCCCTGGTGGGCATGTGAATGACGCGGAGTAGAAGAAGAGAAGAGACACAAATGTTCCTGCCCCAGGATTCCTTATCTGTGCAGATGCACAGACTCTCTATATACAGTATGGATATATGGATTTTCCCTCGGCTTTAGCCAAGTCTAATGATGAGACAGAGGACAAGAAAACTGAAATAAAGTAATACTGGTGAAGGAGACACCGAACATCTGCACTACAGATAAGTTTCACGTCCAATTCATCAAATTTTGTAAAAAAATTGATTTGTGTATGAATCGATTCTGCATGAATAAAATATTGTCCAATTGGTGTGAAAATTAGTATATGACACAATGAGATATCCCAGGATCCAGACTTACTTACAGTATCTCACTAAGTACACCCCTCACTTTTCATGGGACAACACTGAAGATCTGCCACTTTGATACAATGTACAGTAGTCAGTATACGGCTTGTATAACAGTGTAAATTGGGCGTGCCCTCAAAATAACTCAACACACCACCATTAGTGTCTAAACTGCTGGCAACAAAAGTGAGGATACCCCTCAATTGTGCCCAATTAGCCATTTTCCCTCCCCGGTGTCATGTGACTCGTTAGTGTTACAAGGTCTCAGGTGTGAATGGGGAGCAGGTGTGGTAAATTTGGTGATGAGACCAAGATAAACTTATTTGGTTCAGATGGTGTCAGGCGTGTGTGGCGACAACCAGGTGAGGAGGACAAAGACCTCCTGCCTACAGTCAAGCATGGTGGTGGGGGTGTCATGGTTTGGGGCTGCGTGAGTGCTGCCGGCTGTGGGGAGCTACAGTCCATTGAGGGAACCATGAATGCCAACATGCCCCGTGACATACTGAAGCAGAGTATGATCCCCTCCCTCTGGAAACTGGGCTGCAGGGCAGTATTCCAACATGATAACGACCCCAAACATCTCCAAGACGACCACTGCCTTGTAAAGAAACTGAGGGTAAAGGTGCTGGACTGGCCAAGCATGTCTCCATACCTAAACCCAATTGAGCATCTGTGGGGCCTCCTCAAACGGAAGGTAGAGGAGCGCAAGGTCTCTAACATCCACCAGCCCCGTGATGTCGTCATGGAGAATGGAAGAGGATTCCAGTGACAACCGGTGAAGCTCCAGTGACCTCCATGCCCAAGAGAGTTGAGGCAGTGCAGGAAAATAATGGGGGCCACACAAAATACTGACACTTTGGCACAATTTGGCCACTTTCATTTAGGGGTGTCCTCACTTTTGTTACCAGTGGTTTAGACATTAATGGCTGTGTGTTGAGTTATTTTGAGGGCACGCCCAATTTACACTGTTATACAAGCCGTATACTGACTACTTTACATTGTATCAAAGTGTCAGATCTTCAGTGTTGTCCCAGGAAAAGATAGAATCAAAGATTTACAGAAATGTGAGGGTGGATGCAATTTTGTCACATACTGTATACCTTTTCATTAGCAACTTTGAAATGATTGCGGCAGAACCCATACGGTATGAAACATGATGGTAGGCAGGCAGACGGCAGCAACAGCCATATAGTACAGAACATGAAGGTAGGTAGGCAGTAAGACAGGTGCATTATGGAGCACCATCAGCGAGGGCAGATCTATTCATCGGCCTCAGCTGGAGAAGTGGGAAATCCACCGGATCCAGGCTTGGTTCATTTTGACAGAAGTGATGTTTTGGACACTGGCAGAGGACAACTTGGTCCAATTAGGTGTCACCGTGCCCCACTCGGCACTGAAAACCCTCTTAAAGATCAAACTGGAGGCTGGGCAAGAAAGAACAAAGAACATGCTGTGCCAGTCTGGGCCACTGTTCCAGTCTGCCTGCCCAGAAATCCATGGGGTCAAGGAACAGGGTATGTGCCGGAGACAGGCCACAGACATTTAGAGAACAAGACAATTTTGAACATTTAAAAAAAAAAAAATGGATAAGAATGTCCTACGGAAAGAATTAAATATGGGCAAAGACTTGGAAGTGTGCCACATTTACCACAACTAAGTGGTATGGCAGCAACTGCACTGCCAGCAACTTGGCCAGGTGGGAATTAAGCTTGCTCACCGTCGGATTACAGGTTGATACTAGTTTTCTCATGACCACACATTCTGTTATTAATGTCTCACAATAGAGTGGAGGAGATGGTGGAGTCTTAGCAGGAGAAGAAGAAGCTGATGATGATAACAAGGGGACTGTACTGCTTGGAAATGCAAGACGGTTGCCACAAAGAGGACCAGGAGAAGGAGCACAGACTCCTGCTGATTGGGAATGCTGGCCAGTTGTATTTTCCTAAAGGATCCTGTGATACCACCTCATGTGCTGCAACAGAGCCCTGGTGCCTATGATTGTGTTTGAACGGCCACAGCTTATTTCAACCCTGCAGATCTTGCACCTGGCTGTGGTTTTCTGTGCCAGTCTTGTGGAGAAAAAGCGCCAAATGGGAGTTGCTTGCACAGAGCTAGAGGAATCCGAGCTTGGCCTCAGTCTGGCACGTTTTGAGCCGGCGCCCACGATAGCAGCATCACCAGATTCTGAGCTGACCACAAGAGAAGCAGATCTGGCACTGGCAGTTCTTTGGGAGGTTCTGGCCGTATATATTGCCTCCACTCAGTATTGACGCAGTGGCCAACACCCTTCTCCTCAGATTTCTCCTTCTCCTCTTCAGCACCCTGATCCGGCTCCCAGGTCAACACACAAGTATCATCAGAGTCCTCACCCTTCCTGCCACTTTTATCAGACTGTGATATATCATGGTCAGCTTCTTGGCCCCCCTTCCCTATCCCTGCTCGGTATTTGCCCCGACTGCTGCTGCCCCCACTACCAATACATGGCTTTGGCTGCCACTATTACCACCATCAACACAGCTATGCATGGGGTCTCCAGCCTCTTCTTGAACCTCTTTCTCAGGGCAATCCAAATGCTGACTGCTCTAACATATGTCGTCAAAAGGGATACTCTCTTGACTATCTGCCACAAGGGCATGGAGCGGGTTTTGTTGCCTCTTCTTAGAAAAAAAAAGTAGGTGTCACACTAAGAAGGGGCTCCACCGAAAAGGCTTCTCTGGGGCTGCAAGGAGGAGGAGCAGGAGGAATGCTGTGACTCCTGGCTCCAAGGCACGGAGTCAGAAGTCACCTCCACATCAGTGAGACATCCAATCTACGATCTCATCCTCTTTCTCCTCAATGATAACGCTTCACCTTTCCGCCAGGGACAACTGTGGACTACTACTACTACTACTTCTGACTAGATAGCTGATGCTGCTAATACTCACATTATGACTGTGGGAGGACAAGGCCTGGGTCTTTCATTTTCCACGCTTCCATTTACTAGACATCTTATTATGAGGCTTAGAAATTGAAAAATCACAGGTTTGGTTACACAGATTATTAAAGGGTTTATCCGAGACTAAAAAATGTCCCCCATATGCCCGGGCCCCTCACACTGAACCTACTTAACTGGCTCCCCGCGCCGCTCCTGGTCCTCACACCGCCGCTGATGCTTCTCCCCGTGTAAACATCCGGTGTCGGGGGGAGCCTCCCTAGCATCACCCACTGCCAGTCTAAACCTATTTAGATAATTTTCTACTCCTAAAACAGGTGTAGAAAATGATAAATGAGACAAACCAGCCAGTCCGCCCACATCACACCCCTTTTTTTTTTAGAACTGGAGTACATGGGATGGTTAGGGAAGAATAATTGGTGTATATCTATTCATAAATGACCCCCTTAGTGACTAAAAATGTGTCACAAATAACAAGTCTCAAATGCAAATTTAGGAGTTAGGATGGACTTAGATGAGTCCACAGTGCAGCCATAACACTTTTAGGGGGCTCCGGGTTTGAGGGTCCCCAATGTCATCTGCAGTTCACCCAAAAGCCATCCAAAAAATCCGGACACTTGAAGCTATAAAGTAACAAACACACATTGATAATTACTGACAATATGGAGATTACTGTAAAAATTCACCCACCCAACCAGAAAAATGTCCATTTCATCCATCTTACCCATAGGTGGAGCCTTACACGGGGATCTTAAATAAGTTAGAAGATACTTTCTGGTCTGGTCTGGGGTCTGATACCAGTTAGAGGTCTGGAGTCTGATTTAATATAGGGGGTTTGAATACATATAGGGTGTCCGGTCTGGGGACTCATATTAAGTATACGGAGTATGAATACATTTAGCCACACCCTTTTTATCAGCCACGAACCTCAGGTAGGCCCCTCCAATTTTTGCCATGACCCGCTGCTCCAGTATCACCCAGTAATGGGCTCACCCAGGTTGACATCTCTATGGCTCATGGCTTGGATACATAACGAGTTCTTTTTGATACTTTGTGTCACGTTTGTCTTCTGAGAGATATAAGCGGCGACAGTGGCTTCCAGTCTACAGATCCAGGACTGGGCTCAGCAGGTGCCCACACTCTGCAGGCGCCGCTCATCCATATGTTTACATTTTGCTGTATTAATCCTAGTTGCAGGTCTTTCTTTTGATGTGTGCAGTTTAGAACATATTGAACGAGAAGCGTGAAATCCGAGCGTGTAATCTGTGGTTAAACAGCTGCACCAGCCACTTCTCCTCCTACACGGAAAAGTATGATGATAGAAGTTCTCATCCTCAGCTCAACGGAATCAATGACCATCATGGAGGGACCTGCGTCGCTGCAGCCAATGACTGTAAGGACTCTGGACCACCAGGGACATGTACAGTTCTCAGATTACTATGCAATAGTGGACATCTGATGGTCTAAGGACACTGGACCATCAGGGACATGTACGTTTCTCAGATTATGTGCCATATTAGACTTGAACTGTTTAATACTATGTAACTCCATTTTATATGTTGTGATATACACTCACCTAAAGAATTATTAGGAACACCTGTTCTATTTCTCATTAATGCAATTATCTAGTCAACCAATCACATGGCAGTTGCTTCAATTCATTTAGGGAGGTGCTCCTGGTCAAGACAATCTCCTGAACTCCAAACTGAATGTCAGAATGGGAAAGAAAGGTGATTTAAGCAATTTTGAGCGTGGCATGGTTGTTGGTGCCAGATGGGCCGGTCTGAGTATTTCACAATCTGCTCAGTTACTGGGATTTTCACACACAACCATTACTAGGGTTTACAAAGAATGGTGTGAAAAGGGAAAAAAATCCAGTATGCGGCCGTCCTGTGGGCGAAAATGCCTTGTGGATGCTAGAGGTCAGAGGAGAATGGGCCGACTGATTCAAGCTGATAGAAGAGCAACGTTGACTGAAATAACCACTCGTTACAACCGAGGTATGCAGCAAAGCATTTGTGAAGCCACAACACGCACAACCTTGAGGCGGATGGGCTACAACAGCAGAAGACCCCACCGGGTACCACTTATTTCCACTACAAATAGGAAAAAGAGGCTACAATATGCACAAGCTCACCAAAATTGGACTGTTATAGACTGGAAAAATGTTGCCTGGTCTGATGAGTCTCGATTTCTGTTGAGATATTCAAATGGTGGAGTCCGAATTTGGCGTAAACAGAATGAGAACATGTATCCATCCTCTGATGGCTACTTCCAGCAGGATAATGCACCATGTCACAAAGCTCGAATCATTTCAAATTGGTTTCTTGAACATGACAATGAGTTCACTGCACTAAAATGGCCCCACAGTCACCAGATCTCAACCCAATAGAGCATCTTTGGGATGTGGTGGAACAGGAGCTTCATGCCCTGGATGTGCATCCCTCAAATCTCCATCAACTGCAAGATGCTATCCTATCAATATGGGCCAACATTTCTAAAGAACGTTATCAGCACCTTGTTGAATCAATGCCACGTAGAATTAAGGCAGTTCTGAAGGCAAAAGGGGGTCCAACACCGTATTAGTATGGTGTTCCTTATAATTCTTTAGGTGAGTGTATATCCTGTTCATTTGCACTGTATTTGCGAGGCTCTGTGGAAAGGCTTAATGAATACTGAGAGACTTTTAGGACTTTGAATGAGAAACTGGTAATTTTCCACAGCTGCCATAGAGTTTGAAGAAGAGCATGTTTTGGAGGGAAAAACCCAGACTTGTTTACCACCATAAACCAGACAGACTGACCTTTTTAATGTCTGGTTTTAGCTCTGTTGTTATGTCTGGAAACTTGTTTTTGTCTGGAAAAACTGCTGTGCCATTGTCATTAAGTAAGCTCTAATGCAGGCATGCTCAACCTGTGTCCCTCCAGCTGTTGAAAAACTACAAATCCCATCATTTCCAGAAAGCCTACAGTTATCAGCCTACAGAAGGTTATGTTGGGAGTTGTAGTTTTACTACAGCTGGAAGGCCGCAGGTTGAGCATCCATGCTGTAATGTAAGTCTATGAGAGACAGGAGTTGTAACATTGTATCTGTTTGTGCTGAGTTTCTCCACTCCACCCCTCTTACTAGAAGGTTTTAGTCTAGCAGGAAACTGGATATAAGGTGTCACGTTCCTGAGGCCCAAGGCAGACCTCCGGGACAACAAGACGAATGGGAACCAGCACAGAAGCAGATGCCGAGACCCCAAGTGGAATGGAAGCATGGCGGTCTCAGCAGAGCTGCACACAGACTAGAGATCCTCCCGCCAGAGAACAAAGGAGCCCTCTCACCAAGGCAGGACAAAAACGGGACAGGAACAGAAGCAGTAAGGAACTACAGGCAGACAAGAACAGACAAGGATAAGAAGCAGTTGGCACCGCCAGACAGGACATAGGACAGGATCAGATGCAGTTAGAGCACTGCTAGGCTAGACATGAGACTGACAAGGATCCAGACAGAGAACAGGCACAGAAGAACAGGCACGGCATGGACAAGGATCACATAAACATACAGGACAGGTACAGAAGAACAGGCAACAACATCACAGAACAGGTACAGGAGAACAGACAAGGCAATAACAACAACACATTACCAGGCGTCACCACAAACAAGGGCAGATTGCAAAGACCCCCTGGGTCAGCAGCAAGGGGCTACATGCAGTAAGGCACAGGACAGAAGACAGCCTGACCCCAAGCCCCACAGCTCACAGGTAGATATAGCTGCATAATGATGGCACCTGATAAGCCACACCCAGGACTGGACCAGGGGAAGTTAACCTCATCAGAACCAAACAGGGAGGGGAGCCTGCATGAACAGGGAAGTGAACTCACAGGCTGCAGTACAGGACGTTGCCCCCGGCAACCAGCATACACGGAGTCCACCGCAGCCAGTATGCCAGAGTACAAAAAAACAGTGACACAATAGAAATGCATCCATACTAAGGCCATGCTTACACACAAGGCTGTGCCAGCACGCATTGCAGAACCAGCATGCAGCCAGCCTACATGGCACCAGAGACATGAGCCACAGAGACACAGACACGGAAATCCACAAACACAAGCTAGAGTTCACACACTACACCGCAGCTAGCATGCAGTCCCAAGGAACCAGCATACACAGTAGACTGCAGCCAGCAGCCAGTACGCGGGGGAGCCTGCAGCCAGCCTGTACGGCAACCATGATAAGAACTGCACAGAAAAGCAGACACCGGGAGAGCAAACATCCACAGGCAGCAGTTCCACAAAACACCGCATCCAGCACGCAGCCCCAAGCAACCAGGATACACAGGAGACAGCCTGCAGCCAGTACGTGAGAGGGCATGCAGCCAGCCTACATTACCAAAACTGTCATAGTGAACCACACCGTGACATAAGGAGTACAGTCAGAGACCCTAGTGTGCTGCAGTTCGGGAACAGTACTTAGAAGAGGGAACTCTCCTAGACTACTGATTGACCAGAAGAAGACGCACAGGGTACCAGCCTTCTGAGTGAGAGAAAGGGACAGCTGGCTCAGGCCTTTCCTCATCAGAGAACCTTCTTCTGCCAGGGAGGAGACTGGAGAAGCCAGCCCAATGCCTCGCCTGTATTGTTTTGCACTTGAATTCCTCCAGTAAAGAAGCCCCCTGGTTTACTGCAGACCCTGACTCTTTGGACTTATTTCCCATTGGGGTGCACCACGCCTTTCCATTCCTTCCGGAGAACAACAACACATGGAGACACCTTGACAGTGTACGGGGGACTCAGAGTAGCTTTGGGGCCAACCCAAACCTGGCCACTGCATAAGGACACTGGACCACCAGGGACATGTACAGCTCTCAGATTACTATGCCATAGACATATGATGCTCTAAGAACACTGGACCACCAGGGATATGTAAGTTTCTCCTACTACTATATCATAGTAGACATATGATTTTCTAAGGATGCTGGACCACCAAGGACATGTACAGTTTTCAGAAAGCTGTGCCAAAGATGACAGATCATATTGGAAAACTACTGGTCATATAATAATCCAAAATTACTTGGTCCTTCAGAATCCTATAAAGCTATAAGAAATCGTGACGTTAGCTTTGCCTGGCCTGGCACCTTCCTTGGATATTGAGACCCCCACCCTGAGTCTCTAGCTGCTCCTCTCAGTTGTAGAATGGAGGGCGATATGGTTAATGGTAGTGAGGTGAACGGCAATGTTATGGGAGGCGCTATGACTGAAGAGTAGGAATAGATGGATTCACACAGACATATAGAAGTTAAAGCCCACTGGACCAGCTGGGACATATACAATAGATCCACTGGGCTATATGATATGGTATAGATGGAAATGTAATTGGGTCACCAAAAATGGCAGTGCCCACTGGGTCACCAAAAACATAGACCTCTAAACTCCCAGGAGATGTAGGGATATCAGCTCTGAGGTCCCTGAAGCCCTGAGTTCAGCTTAGATTATGCTAGATAACACATGAACCGACACATTGTTACAGAAAGGGGACATAAATCATCTCCTTACCGTTTCCCTGGTCTCGTTGGACAGGAACTTTGCACACTCGGTGTAATTGGCCCACGTGCGGTTATTTCCCAGCACCAGTTCCCAGCTGCCATTCATGTCACACCGTCGATACGCGTGACCTGCAGAAATGTAATATATAACATAATTCACACTGTCACCACCTCCGCGCGTATGTATAATCCATTATAATAGGAGATTATAATGAGGCAGGCGGTATGAGATTACGATGAGGCAGGCACTAGGGGATTACAGTGAGGCATGTGCTAGAAAATTATAATGAGACAGGTGCTATGGGATTACGATGAGGCAGGCGCTAGGAGATTATAATGAGGCAGGCACTAGGGGATTACAGTGAGGCAGGCGCTAGGAGATTATAATGAGGCAGGCACTAGGGGATTACAGTGAGGCAGGCGCTAGAAGATTATAATGAGGCAGGCACTAGGGGATATTCTTTGTCTAATGTAGCACATTCTAACCCCAATCTCACATATTTTTGCCCTAATCTCTACCCATAATCTAAGACATTAACACCCTAATCTGAGATGTTTTCACCCCAATCTAGGACATTCTCCTCCTAATCTGGGATATTATCTCAGATTGAGCAGGGAGACCTACCTTGTTATTTTTTATCTGGACAAATAAAAAGGCAACAAATTACAATCCCTGCACTAACAGTTTTATAAAAAAAAAATCAAGGACACATCAGGTTTTATGGACACTGAGAAAGTCTCACACAAACACCAGCTCAGGCAGTCAAAGTATAAATGTGTATTTTAATTACATGAGAGTGTGAAAACATCCTCAGGTCATTCTTAAACTGAAACTAGTTACATCAGGGTGTTAGAATACCCTCATGTCATTCTCAGGCTGGAACTACTGTAGGTACATGAGAGTGTGAGAATATTCCCAGGTCATTCTCATGCTCCACCTAAGTACATATTGTTATAAGAATATCCTCAGTTCATTCTCATGTTAGAACTAGGTACATGTGGATGTGATAATGTTTTGGGGTTATTTTTATGTTGGAACTAGCAAACTAGGTACATGAGTGTGTGAGAATATCCTCAGGTCATTCTCATGCTGAAGCTATGTACAAAACAGGTTGAGAATACCCTCATGTCAATCTAATGCTGTAACTAGGTACATGAGAGTTTGAGAATACCCTCAGGTCATTCTCATGCTAAAACTAGGTACATGAGGGTATGAGAATATCCTGAAGCCATTCTCTTTCTGGAGCTAGAGCAATAGTGTGACTACTGTATGGAGATATCAATGGTCACCTCATATTTTACCTTTATGGTTGAAATCAAAGATGTACTCAGGACAAATAACAGACACCATGCTTCCTGGTTTCCCTTCGGGCCAGCAAACAATTCCATCCCATTCGGACTGACAAAAGCCATCTAGAAAAAAGAACAGTAGGAAAAATTGATGAGCACCAGAAAACCATCACATACCATGGAAGTTATGGAGCTCCACCGGAACGGTTGTATTTTTTGATGTGAACTTATGTCTCGTGACCTTCCTAAAGTACAACTGTGATTCTTAAAGTTTGTGAGGAAAGTTGTAGGAACATACAATAAAATAAATTAGATGAAGCCTGAGTTTAGAGGTCACACACAGGGGTTAGTTCATGCCACCACATCTCTACCCTCATCTCAGAAGGACCCAACACTTATGATCTTCAACATCCATTGGTGGAGAGATGCATAGAATGACCCCATAATCACAGTGTTGAACTGGAGTACAAGATCTCCGTAATAAATGATGACAATAAAATAAAACTTTTTAAAGGAGTCCCCTTTAAGGAAGAACCTTGGAGGTATTTTGGTGTTGTGACTATTAATGATAGGACAATCTTTCCATTATCTGAAGGATAAAAATAACTGTAAGAACCATAAAAGATCCACAGCCTTGTTTTTTCACAAATTTACGAGCTTTCATTTCTGCGGTCTCAGTGTGAACCTCTGAGTTTAATGTGACGGTGCTTGGCACAAGTTTTATTGTTATGAAATCAGCTTTTACGAGGGGGGGGACCTAGATAATCAGATATAAAAGTATCTGCCGTTTTTATTGCTTGACGCTCTAATGGAAGTGAAGACACTAGTTTTGAGGAAATTTTAATGTTCATGTTCACTGTTCAGAAGGGTCATGTCCAGGGCCCATATGATGTCTTTGAAATCCCCTAAGGCCCCTTTTAGATGAGCGAGTTTTCCACGCGGGTGCAATGCGTGATGCAGGGCTCCATAACATTAAAATCAGTTCTCATTATGGTGCCATCTTTGTCACCTAGTATAGAATGGCTTAGGATTTGTTTCCCCCTTTCCATGGTCAATTCTTCACTCAATTTCGTTAACAGTGCAGATCTTCTGGAGAGAGGCCTCCTGCACAGGTTCTCAACACCCAACAGGAAAAATATTGGAACTAACCAGGCCTGGGCCCAATCTGCAAGGGCCCCTTAGGAACAGCATGAGTTGTCTCTACGGTATAGAGCCCAGGGAAGTGGGATTGGTCCAAAACTAAACTTTCTTAAGTGTAGTTTAACACCCGAAAGTTTGTACGGGGTGTAGAGGTATTTGGTGTCAAGTCCCATTAGACTTCTGTCCCTTGGTCCTTAGCGCTTAGCGAGATTATTTTGAAAGGTTCATATGGTTAAGAGAAGGTGCACAGGAGATTGATATCTGGAGCTTAGTTAAAGCTTGGCTTCTTTTGCATGGCGATAATTGCTGTTATCTCTGCTTATGTTCCTGTGTACTTGACCCGTGCTTGTGTTTCTGAACTCTGCTACCTTATTGATCCCTGCCTGCTTGCCTTGACTCACCTGTATTGCCTGACCTGTACCTGTGCCGACTGCCCTGACCTATTGCTTGTTTGACTTCACCTCTGCCTCATCCTTCAGTCCCGGACTATCGCTCCTGGTCATGACTCGGCCTACTGACTACGTCTGTACCTCTGGTACCTCGCTTCGGTACCTCCCGGTCCCCCTGGACCAGATGCCTCGTGTGCCAATCCTCCTCAAGAGGTAGCGACCTGGTGTTCCCCTTGGGAAAGTATATCCCCACCATCAGGGGTCATGTGAAGATCGAGGGGTTCACTTAGACAATGACCTTAGAGGAGGAGGGACATGTGGCACAGTGGGTTCACATCCGCTGGTTCGTGACTCACAGGAGATGCTGCGACTTTCTATGAATTAACCTTATTCTTAAAGGAAAACTCAAGTCAGAAGTAAATATTGTGCCCCCATAGAATCATCTCCTCACCTGTGAAGAGTAATGGCTTTGTGCTCGGTCATGTACTGCAATCTCCATGATACCTATTCCCCAATATGCACTAGGCCACCATTATTACCCTTATCCTACACAAGGGGGCACCAGATGTAACAGTCATGTGACCAGTAAGCTCCACCCAAATATAGAAAACAAGGTTACACATTTGGGTACTCGCTGTTCTCGTGCCCAACTCTCCAGCATTC
Organism: Bufo bufo; assembly: GCF_905171765.1. Lineage (NCBI taxonomy): Eukaryota > Metazoa > Chordata > Amphibia > Anura > Bufonidae > Bufo > Bufo bufo. The sequence goes on along the minus strand of NC_053393.1, from coordinate 553,963,694 downwards.
CTCTGGCCAGACTGTCTTTGTTGGAACCATAGATGTCTGACAGGCTGTCCCTCCAAAGCGTCACTACTGGCAGCATCTTCTGCAGACTGATGCATGAGCCTGCTGTCCAGGGCATTCAACCCAAGAGCTGCGCTCCGTGGAATCCCCCGACACGCCTTGCCTTCACTTCCTCCTCCCTGCTTCTTCTATCCCTGAATCTGGTGGCCACAATCTAACATGACAGCGCCCCAACAGGATAAGGAAGGCAGAGCAACAAGATACAGTGTGTACAGTACACATTCTCTTACAGAGGCAGCAACCTACAATGGGCATAAACTAAAGACCATATCCACCACATACACTGCTGGGCTCGGGGCACACACCACACATTTATATTGGGGTTTCTATAAATTGTTCCGACCGCAGAGCTCCAGAAATATTGTGGCTCCTATTTGTCTCCCACCCACAGCTGTTTATGTAGTAAATGTCGGCATTATGCTCAGCCTTGTCTGTTCTCTGCTCGGATTAGACACCGCCGGAGATTGATGTTGCACGTTCCAGAACATATTAATGAACAATCAGCTCATTGTACAGACTTCACCTGAAAAATATAATGAATAGAAATATCTACACTGAGCAAAAATATAAACACAACACTTTCGGTTTTGCTCCCATTTTGCATGAGCTGAACTCAAAGATCTGAAACATTTTCTACATACACAAAAGGCCCATTACTCTCAAATATTGTTCACAAATCTGTGTTAATCTGTGTTAGCGAGCACTTCTCCTTTGCCGAGATAATCCATCCCACCTCACAAGTGTGGCAGATCAAGGTGCTGATTAGACAGGGAGGGACTATCTTGGCAAAGGAGAAGTGCTCGCTAACACAGATTAACACAGATTTGTGAACAATATTTGAGAGTAATGGGACTTCTGTGTCTGTAGAAAATGTTTCAAATCTTTGAGTTCAGCTCATGCAAAATGGGAGCAAAACCCTAAGTGCTGTGTTTATATTTTTGATCAGTGTTTTTTTTACAGGGATGAAAGCCAAAAATACAAAGGGAGAAGGTCACAGACAGAGATAGATTGATAAATAGATAGATAGATAGATAGATAGACAGATAGAGTCCTCTAGTGTTGACTGTATACATCTGTATGCAGTAATCTCCTGAGCTCCCCCTATTGGTGGCTGTATATATTTGCATGTCGTAGTCACCTGAGCTCCCTCTAGTGGTGGCTATATATATCTGTATGTAGTAATCTCCTGAGCTCCCTCTAGCGGTGGCTGTATATATCTGTATGTAGTAATCTCCTGAGCTCCCTCTAGTGAAGGCTGTATATATCTGTATATAGTAATATCCTGAGCTCCCTCTAGTGGTGGCTGTATATATCTGTATGTAGTAATCTCCTGAGCTTCCTCTAGTGGTGGCTGTATATAGCTGTATATAGTAATCTTCTGAGCTCCCTCTAGTGGTGGCTGTATATATCTGTATGTAGTAATCTCCTGAGCTTCCTCTAGTGGTGGCTGTATATATCTGTATGCAGTAATCTCCTGAGCTCCCTCTAGTGGTGACTGTATATATCTGTATGTAGTAATCTCCTGAGCTCCCTCTAGTGGTGACTGTATATATCTGTATGTAGTAATCTCCTGAGCTCCCTCTAGTGGTGGCTGTATATATCTGTAGGCAGTAATCTCCTGAGCTCCCTATAGTGGTGGCTGTATATATCTGTATGTAGTAATCTCCTGAGCTTCCTCTAGTGGTGGCTGTATATATCTGTAGGCAGTAATCTCCCGAGCTTCCTCTAGTGGTAGCTGTATATATCTGTATGTAGTAATCTCCTGAGCTTCCTCTAGTGGTGGCTGTATATAGCTGTATATAGTAATCTTCTGAGCTCCCTCTAGTGGTGGCTGTATATATCTGTATGCAGTAATCTCCTGAGCTTCCTCTAGTGGTGGCTGTATATATCTGTATGTAGTAATCTCCTGAGCTCCCTCTAGTGGTGACTGTATATATCTGTATGTAGTAATCTCCTGAGCTCCCTCTAGTGGTGGCTTTATATATCTGTATGTAGTAATCTCCTAGTCTCCCTCTAGTGGTGGCTGTATATATCTTGTATGTAGTAATCTCCTGAGCTCCCTCTAGTGGTGGCTGTATATATCTGTATGTAGTAATCTCCTGAGCTCCCTCTAGTGGTGGCTGTATATATCTGTATGTAGTAATCTCCTGAGCTCCCTCTAGTGGTGGCTGTATATATCTGTATGTAGTAATCTCCTGAGCTCTCTCTAGTGGTGGCTGTATATATCTGTATGTAGTAATCTCCTAGGCTCCCTCTAGTGGTGGCTGTATATATCTGTATGTAGTAATCTCCTGAGCTCCCTCTAGTGGTGGCTGTATATATCTGTATGTAGTAATCTCCTAGTCTCCCTCTAGTGGTGGCTGTATATATCTTGTATGTAGTAATCTCCTGAGCTCCCTCTAGTGGTGGCTGTATATATCTGTATGTAGTAATCTCCTGAGCTCCCTCTAGTGGTGGCTTTATATATCTGTATGTAGTAATCTACTGAGCTCCCTCTAGTGGTGGCTGTATATATCTGTATGTAGTAATCTCCTGAGCTCCCTCTAGTGGTGGCTGTATATATCTGTAGGCAGTAATCTCCTGAGCTCCCTATAGTGGTGGCTGTATATATCTGTATGTAGTAATCTCCTGAGCTTCCTCTAGTGGTGGCTGTATATATCTGTATGTAGTAATCTCCTGAGCTTCCTCTAGTGGTAGCTGTATATATCTGTATGTAGTAATCTCCTGAGCTTCCTCTAGTGGTGGCTGTATATAGCTGTATATAGTAATCTTCTGAGCTCCCTCTAGTGGTGGCTGTATATATCTGTATGCAGTAATCTCCTGAGCTTCCTCTAGTGGTGGCTGTATATATCTGTATGTAGTAATCTCCTGAGCTCCCTCTAGTGGTGACTGTATATATCTGTATGTAGTAATCTCCTGAGCTCCTCCTAGTGGTGGCTGTATATATCTGTATGTAGTAATCTCCTGAGCTCTCTCTAGTGGTGGCTGTATATATCTGTATGTAGTAATCTCCTGAGCTCCCTCTAGTGGTGGCTGTATATATCTGTATGCAGTAATCTCCTGAGCTCCCTCTAGTGTTGGGTGTATATATCTGTATGTAGTAATCTCCTGAGCTATCTCTAGTGGTGGCTTTATATATCTGTATGTAGTAATCTCCTGAGCTCCCTCTAGTGGTGGCTGTATATATCTGTATGCAGTAATCTCCTGAGCTCCTCCTAGTGGTGACTGTATATATCTGTATGTAGTAATCTCCTGAGCTCCTCCTAGTGGTGGTTTTATATATCTGTATGTAGTAATCTCCTGAGCTCCCTCTAGTGGTGGCTGTATTTATCTGTATGTAGTAATCTCCTGAGCTCCTCCTAGTGGTGGCTGTATATATCTGTATGTAGTAATCTCCTGAGCTCTCTCCAGTGGTGGCTGTATATATCTGTATGTAGTAATCTCCTAGTCTCCCTCTAGTGGTGGCTGTATATATCTTGTATGTAGTAATCTCCTGAGCTCCCTCTAGTGGTGGATGTATATATCTGTATGTAGTAATCTCCTGAGCTCCCTCTAGTGGTGGCTGTATATATCTGTATGTAATAATCTCCTGAGCTCCCTCTAGTGGTGGCTGTATATATCTGTATGTAGTAATCTCCTGAGCTCCCTCTAGTGGTGGCTGTATATATCTGTATGTAGTAATCTCCTGAGCTCCCTCTAGTGGTGGCTGTATATATCTGTATGTAGTAATCTCCTGAGCTCCCTCTAGTGGTGTATCTCCTGAAGAGACTGGAATCCATATCACACAGGCTGAGAACCTAGGACCTACATGGACTCACCTTGGGGCTCTTACTCTGCACCACTTGGGGGCTCTCTGGTCCCCCCAAAACTGCACTCTGAGCACTGCCCTGTGTGCACAGGGTCCTCTGGTTCCCATTTGCATTTTCTGATGAGCTGTAATTGTCAGACAAGTGGCGCCCGCAGCGCAGAATAACAAAGCGACTGCTTCTTCATTGTGGATTATAATACGCCGGAGCGATTAGTGCCGGGAGAGACGAGAGCAGATACCTATATGTATGGGTTTTGTATTCTCTTATCTCACCCTGGAACAAATTGATCTCTGCAGCGTGTTTATATTCCAGATGGCGAATGTGTCATGGCCGCACGTGACGCTTGGCAGAAATAATATTATTTAATTCTTACACCTCTCCCCAGAGACTGAACATCGGCATTCTGCTGTTTGCTATCAATAAGCCGCTTATCACAGTGCTTTGCTGTGGTGACTGGAGATGGACGTAGAAGCGAAGCCGCTCATTAATCCCAATGGTAAATAATAGGACACTTACGGCGTAAATCCACCGGAGCGACTGCCCCCCCCCCCCCCCGTATAATCCATATTACACATCTGCTTAGAATCTGATTAGTTCCCCCCCCCCCACCCTCCGAGTATTCTGCAGGGCGCTGCCTAGAAACCCCTTGTCGATCTGTCCGGGTGACTACCACTACTGGAGGTGGTCACAGGATGATGCCTCCTTTCTCAAGATCCCATCCACTAAAAAGAACTGATTTAACGATACATTACCATTATATTCATCTATTCCTGCTGACAACTCAAGAAGGGCTGTGACAACCTCTTATCCGATCTTAAAAATGGTGTGGATTGGAGGCATAAAGTTTATCACAAGTTTGTAGAACTTTTTATCATAAAATGATGAAACTTTACTTCCATAAATCGGGGCCGTCTTTCTTAGAGACGGATTACCAGCGTGTCAATCATAAGATCACCGGTTTCCTGGGACTAACGATGGGGAGTAACGACTGCAGCGTCGCTTTAACGCTCTGCGCTCATTATAACCGCGCAGATCTTCTGCTGAATGTTCAACTATGAATGTGCTGATAGATTGCGCTCAGTCCCCATCGCTCATGTTAGTGTAATGTGCGGCCATAATGGCGCTGCTCGCCTCATCGCTCGTTACACCGAGGCCTCCATAGAGGGGACACATTGTGAAAAATTAAATTGCAATATATCTAGCATTGTGTGGCGGTGAGAAGGGGACGCCAGGGGCGTAAATCATGCCAGAAATGTCGTTACTGCACAGAAGGGAAACTTTGTAACCCTTTTCATACATTTTCAGAGAAAAAATGCAAAAATTGGAATCCAAATGAAAACATTCAGGCCGCGGCCCCGCGGAGTCTCCTGCAGCGAGATGACACTTGGGGGCTCTGGATTATTCAGGAAAATAAGTTGCAACTACTGCTAAATATCTAACAAAATTGGATTTTTTTTCCTGCTTTTTTCAAGGTTGATTTGTTTTTCATGGTGAAACATCAAAGCTGCTGACATGAGATCCATGTTGTAATAAAGCAAACAGAAAGGGGTGACCTTGAGGCTGCCTTCACGTTGTCATGTCACCCTTTCTACCAGGGGTTTCATCGAGGTTCTTGTTATGTTTTATGGTAAGAATACAACAAAATGCCATCCTTCAAATATTAATGGAAAAAAAATAACATTTGACAGGGTTATTGATATGGATTTCTAATTTGAACAGCTCTGTTAGATTCCTGGTTCCCCTGAGAACAGTACAGATCAATGTTAGAAACAGATAATTGAGAGTCTTCATAAAACAGCCAGATGGTCTTCAATTTCTCTGCTGTAATGGTTAACACCCCTGCTAGCCCAAGGTAGTAAGACAGTAAAAGGTAAATTCCCTGGTGGTCTAGGGCAGCAAAAGGGTTTCTGATTATATCCTTAGTGACTTAGGGCAGTGAAAGGTTTATGATTATATCCTTAGTAATCTAGGACAGTGAAGTGGTTTATGATTTTGTCCCTAGAAGGGCAGGTTTACAGTTATATCCTTGGTGATCTAGAACTAAGTAGGGAATGGATGATTACATCCCTGGTGATCTAGGGCAGTGAAGGAGATTATGATTACTTCCCTAGTGATCTAGGGCAGTGAAGGAGATTATGATTACATTACTAGTGATCTAGGGCAGTGAAGGAGATTATGATTACATTACTAGTGATCTAGGGCAGTGAAGGAGATTATGATTACATTACTAGTGATCTAGGGCAGTGAAGGAGATTATGATTACATCCCTGGTGATCTAGGGCAGTGAAGGAGATTATGATTACATCACTAGTGATCTAGGGTAGTGAAGGAGATTATGATTACATTACTAGTGATCTAGGGCAGTGAAGGAGATTATGATTACATCACTAGTGATCTAGGGTAGTGAAGGAGATTATGATTACATCCCTGGTGATCTAGGGCAGTGAAGGAGATTATGATTACATCCCTGGTGATCTAGGGCAGTGAAGGAGATTATGATTACATCCCTGGTGATCTAGGGTAGTGAAGGAGATTATGATTACATCCCTGGTGATCTAGGGCAGTGAAGGAGATTATGATTACATCCCTGGTTATCCAGGGCAGTGAAGGGGTTTATGCAGGGGCACATCTATAGTTGAAGCAGGGTAAGAAGCTGCTACCGGGCCTGAACTCAGAAGGGGCCTACATGGGAAGAGGACTGAAATACTTTATTGTTATGGCCCCCTCAACAGTATTATACAATGCTATTATATACAGTGACAGGAAACGGACAGAGCGTCTGTCTGGGGTAGTTGCTGGGGGTTGGGTTGGTCAAAAATTAAAAATTTGATGTGGGGCTCAGTCAATTCTAGTTACACCACTGGGTTTATGATTGCATACCTATCTAGGGCAGTGAAGGGGTTTATGATTACACCTTGGTGCTCCGGGGCATTAATGGGTAAGAGTGCGTTCACATGATTCATTTTGCTGGGTGAAAAACACAAGGGTGATTTCAAGAAGAATCAGCCTGTGAATTCCACGCAGTTTACCAGCATTCTTTCTTATTGTTTTTCTATTTTGCACATGGTGCTCATTGGAGGAAGCTCTGCGTAAATCACGTCAAGAAGTGTAAAAAGATGCTCCTACCCGCTCACATTTATCACTGAAAATAACAGGAGTCTGGTTTGAAGTGATTTCGAAACATATTTAAGTGCATAAAATATAAAAACAAAGATGGGAATATAAGTGATTAAAATAAAATGCTAACATTACCTACCAAAAGATGCTTCATTAACCCTTGAAAACAGCTTGAAATGTAACTTTGGGAACTTCCCCTGAGATGTTCTCTCTTCCTCCCTCTGTTGGTCTGAACCCCAGATTCTCTCAGGCACCGCCCTTTACAAATAACCAGTATGTCCTGGAAAGCCTGGGTGTGTCTCAGCACCTCCCCCCTCCATAGGAACCTGTTCTGTCGTCAGTACCTGGAGCTGCCACTAGATGTCCTCAGTCCACTTCTTAGAGCACAGCACAGTTCCTACTGTTTGTAAGGATAAGGCAGACCCAGGGGCGCACCACCAATGAGGCGAGGTGAGGCCATCGCCTCAGGCAGCACCAGGTAGGGAAAAAAGGGGGGCAGTGGAAGGGCCACAGGCAATGAGCGCTTACATTGTGGCAAAGGGGTTAGGTTAAGAAGTTGGCACGGGGTGGGGGGCGCAGTTTCAGTTTTCTCCTCAGGCAGCAGAAAGGCTAACCATAACATTCACTTTACGGTGGGAACTGCCGACCCCTTACTGGCTGCTCAGTCACACAGATAGGACATCATTCGCCAATCACAGAGCAGCTCAGACAATCTGTGTGACTAATGACCAGGATGACACAAGGCGAGTGTAATCTGAGAGATTGAGGAGGATGAGGATACTTGTTTTAAAACCCTGGAGGTGACCAAATGATGCTGACAACTGCAAAACGTCTCAGCCCTGTGCCGTAGTCACTGCCGCTCCTCCACGCTGCTGCCTGCAGATATTCACTCACTGCCTGTGACATGCTGCGTGCTGCTGCACAGGGCGCAGTCTGCCTCCTCTCCTGGGCCTTACACCTGATCCATAGCTTCTAATGGATGTGACCCGTCCGCTCCTCCCTGTCTGATGCGAGGCATGATGGGACGTGGACCAGCTGGTACTACCGCCTGCAGACAGGGATCTTTGCAGACAAGATGGCGGACAGAAGCTGGTTTATTCTACTCCACCAATCTGGCAGAGGATTATGGGAAGATTTAAAAAAAAGTGTAATATTTTGTACGAGTCGTATTATCATCTTCATCATCATCATCGCTCTTCTAAATTCTCTCAATCCTTATGTTTTCCATTAGTTCCGGATAATTCCGCATGTGGTGCAGGATTGCGTTTTCGCTCTCGGGTGAGCAGTTAATAGCCGAGGAGGGGAAGGAGGGCGTTCAGCTGCAGCAACGATGAGGATCCTCTGAATCTCCTTCTGAAGGTAATTTCCACGCACAAGGACACAACGACAAATAGGGCGGAGGTGAGCGGCTCCTGCTGCACGTGGTCCCAGGACTGACTCACGTCTAATATCCATCACACAGCTGCAGTCACTTCCTAAAATACCGTAACATACGGGAAGAGAAGACATTTATAATCCGCAGAGATGACTTTTGTCAGGAACTGTGACCACACGAAGCTCGGTCTATAAATGTCACGTTTGAGGTTAAATCCATTTATTATGCTCAAATACCCTGCAAATATTTGAATGACATATCGTGTGTTATGCTCCAGTCACAGCCAGAGCTGCACCTGCAAATCTGGCAGCTTCCTGTTATTACTGGACTCCAAGACCTCAGGTCTCACTGCTGCCCCTGCTGGCCGAATCCTGTGCACTGCTCAGCACTTAACCCTACATCTCCCGGAATACAATGCAGTCGAGAGCAGTGCATTGTGGGTGACAGGAGAATCCCTTCACTTTCCATGGAATCCTATGGAGCCTGGGTGACCCCGTGACTACACGACAGCAGAACTGGCGACACTGGAGGAAAAGAGCCAGAAAAGAGTCTTCAGCCCCTTTGGCAGTGATGCCAGTCTCCAGTCTTCTTGGAGATGATGCCACAAGGTTTACTCCTGGATTTGGAGATTTTCTGCCGTTCTTCTCTGCAGATCCTCTCCAGCTCTGTCAGGTTGGCTGGGGGCCGTCGGTGGACAGCCATTTTCAGGTCTCTCCAGAGATGTTCCGATGTTCCATTGGCGCCTGGTTTCCTCCAGACATGATGCTGCCACCACTATGCTTCACTGTAGGGATGGTATTGGGCAGGTGATGAGTGGCGCCTGGTTTCCTCCAGACATTACTGAGGAGAGGCTTCTTTCTAGCCGCTCTGCCACAAAGGCCAGATTGGTGGAGGCTCCAGTGATGGTCGACCTTCTGGAAGTTTCTCCCATCTGCACACAGGATCTCTGGAGCTCAGCCACAGTGACCATTGGGTTCTTGGTCACCTCTCTTATCAGGGCCCTGCCCCTGATTACTTAGTTTGGGGGGCAGCAGCTCTAGGAAGAGTCCTGGTCGTTCTTCTTCCATGTAAGAATTATGGAGACCACTGTGCTCCTGGGAACTTTTTAGTTCAGCAGAAATGTTGTTGTCCCCTTCTCCAGATCTGTCCCTCCACACAATCCTGTCTCTGAGCTCCACAGGCAGTTCTTTCCTCCCCATGGCTTGGTCCAGGGCAAATTTTAGTTTTTCCTTTTCAATAAATTACCAAAAATTTCTAAAAATCTGTTCTCACTTTCTCATTATGGGAGACTGTGGGCAGAATGATGGGGAAACTAATACCACAAGGAGCGAGAGAACAAAATGTGAAAAAAGTGAGAGGGTCTGAAGACTTTCTGAATGCATTTTATGTGACAGTAAAGTGCATATGTATTCACACCTCAGCCATGATGGCGGCCTGGTTGTAATCCATGCTGACATGTGCGTGACACAATGTAACAATTCCCTGTAATGTGTCCGGTGGGCTGAAGGCAATCGTCACCATAGAAACAAATTATCCCAGTGAACGACTGTTGACCCCGTGTGTTGCCCTAAAGCCTCATACATCACTATAGAGAAGGTTGTCGGCCCTACACCTGCCAGCCTCACACCCATCGACCCTACACCTGCCAGCCTCACACCCATCGACCCTACACCTGCCAGCCTTACACCCATCGACCCTACACCTGCCAGCCTCACACCATCGGCCCTACACCTGCCAGCCTCACACCCATCGACCCCACACCTGCCAGCCTCACACCCATCGGCCCTACACCTGCCAGCCTCACACCCATCGACCCCACATCTGCCAGCCTCACACCCATCGACCCTACACCTGCCAGCCTCACACCCATCGACCCTACACCCACCGGCCTCACACCCATCGACCCCACACCTGCCAGCCTCACACCCATCGACCCCACACCTGCCAGCCTCACACCCATCGACCCTACACCTGCCAGGCTCACACCCATCGACCCTACCACACCCATCGACCCTACACCTACAAGTCCCACACCCATCGACCCTACACCTACAAGTCCCACACCCATCGACCCCACACCTGCCAGCCTCACACCCATCGACCCTACACCTGCCAGCCTCACACCCATCGACCCTACACCTGCCAGCCTCACGCCTTACACCCATCGACCCTACACCTGCCAGCCTCACACCCATCGGCCCTACACATGCCAGCCTCACACCCATCGACCCCACACCTGCCAGCCTCACACCCATCGGCCCTACACCTGCCAGGCTCACACCCATTGACCCTACCACACCCATCGACCCTACACCTACAAGTCCCACACCCATCGACCCTACACCTACAAGTCCCACACCCATCGACCCTACACCTACAAGTCCCACACCCATCGACCCTACACCTACAAGTCCCACACCCATCGACCCTACACCTACAAGTCCCACACCTATCGGCCCTACACCTGCCAGCCTCACAACCATCGACCCCACACCTGCCAGCCTCACACCCATCGACCCTACACCTGCCAGCCTCACACCCATCAACCCTACACCCACCGGCCTCACACCCATCGACCCCACACCTGCCAGCCTCACACCCGTCAACCCTACACCTGCCAGCCTCTCACCCATCGACCCTACACCTGCCAGGCTCACACCCATTGACCCTACCACACCCATCGACCCTACACCTACAAGTCCCACACCCATCGACCCTACACCTACAAGTCCCACACCCATCGACCCCACACCTGCCAGCCTCACACCCATCGACCCTACACCTGCCAGCCTCACACCCATCGACCCTACACCTGCCAGCCTCACACCCATCGACCCTACACCTGCCAGCCTCACACCCATCGACCCTACACCTGCCAGCCTCACACCCATCGACCCTACACCTGCCAGCCTCACACCCATCGGCCCTACACCTGCCAGCCTCACACCCATCGACCCCACACCTGCCAGCCTCACACCCATCGACCCCACACCTGCCAGCCTCACACCCATCGGCCCTACACCTGCCAGCCTCACACCCATCGACCCCACACCTGCCAGCCTCACACCCATCGGCCCTACACCTGCCAGCCTCACACCCATCGACCCCAAACCTGCCAGCCTCACACCCATCGACCCTACACCTGCCAGCCTCACACCCATCGACCCTACACCCGCCGGCCTCACACCCATCGACCCCACACCTGCCAGCCTCACACCCATCGACCCTACACCTGCCAGCCTCACACCCATCGACCCTACACCCGCCAGCCTCACACCCATCGACCCCACACCAGCCAGCCTCACACCCATCGACCCTACACCTGCCAGCCTCACACCCATCGGCCCTACACCCGCCAGCCTCACACTCATCGACCCCACACCTGCCAGCCTCACACCCATCGACCCTACACCCGCCAGCCTCACACCCATCGACCCTATACCCACCAGCCTCACACCCATCGACCCCACACCTGCCAGCCTCACACCCATCAACCCTACACCTGCCAGCCTCACACCCATCGGCCCCACACCTGCCAGCCTCACACCCATCGACCCTACACCCACCGGCCTCACACCCATCGACCCCACACCTGCCAGGACCAGAGGACCATAGGTTGTAGTCACCCCTCTTTTACAGTCAGTCTCTTTTATATTTGTCAGAATCAATAGAAGTAAAATTTGTGGCAGGGATTTGTGATGACAATATGGCCACCATTCAGGAGCCTGGAAAAGCTGGGTGCCAGTCATTATGGCGTGAGGCAGGCGTCTTCGGGCACGGTAAATGGCGATTCTTCTCTTTGTGTTTATATTAAGGCTGTGAAATCTGGTATCATGAATTACGTCCTGTACAAAGAATTCTCTGAAGTGACCCCGCCAGGTGTAGACAGGAGCCTGGTACAAAACTCAGCTTGTTCTGGGAGAATCAGCGGCAGCAATAAAAAGCCGCTAACGCTGCTCTTCTCTTAACCCTTCTGCAGCCAGAAGAAGTTTGAGGGAGGAGCTCTGCAGGGGTGCAGGCTCTTCTCTTAACCCTTAGATGGCCGGATGGGGGGGGCGGGTTTATAGTGAGATGCTCTGCGGGGGTGCAGGCTCTTCTCTTAACCCTTAGATGGCAGGGTGGGGTTATAGTGAGGTGCTATTCAGTAGTTGAAACAGAAGAAAGGTCCAGCACATAGTAGGTTAAAACGCTGCATCATCTTTATTCCATCGTAGATAAATTGTAGTGCATGGTCCTCTCTTAACCCTTAGATGGCCAGGTGGGGGCGGGTTTATAGTGAGATGCTCTGCAGGGGTGCAGGCTCTTCTTTAAAGCTTATAGACAGCCTGGACTCCACAGGGATACACTGTATATCTGCACTGATACATTGTAACAAAGTACCAGGACAGGAGAGAGATGTTTGCTATTGGTGTGTTTACCTCCTAGAGGATTGTCTGGACTGGAAACAATGGTTTTCAGCCTTTTAGATGTAATTGATAATGTTTCCATTCACTGACAGTTAACATAAAATAAAAGGAAATTTAATGCTACATAATATATAAATGTAATAAGAATTCAATTACATGAAAATTATGTAAGAGCAGGAAAAAACTGACCATCTGCATGTGGCCCGACAGTAACCATCGCTCCTCTGTTATTAATATTTACTTATCATAAAGAAAACATCAATTATTATAAAATATAAAACACATGGTAAAATAAAGGAAAAATTGTAGGAAGAGAAATAAAGAAGGAAGGATGGATAGAAGGAAACAAAGAAAGAAGGGAAAGCAGGTAGGAAGAAGGTGAAAGTAGGAAGAAGAAAAAGAAGGAAGGAGGTGAAAGTAAGATGGAAGGAAGCAAAAAAGGGAAAGAAGGAAGGGGGGAAGAAATGGAAAGTATCAAGGAAGTGAGAGAAGGAAGAAACAAAGGAAAGAAAGAAGTAAAAAAGGAAGGACGAAAGGAATGATGAATGGAAAGAAGAAGGGAATAAGGAAGGAAAGAAGGAAGTAAAAGAAGGAAGGAAAGAAAGGTGAAATAAAAAATGGAAGGAAGGAAGGATGGACGGATGGAAAAAGAAAGAAGAAAGGAAGGATATGGGGTAAGAAGAAAGGGAGAAAGTGAAAGAAGGAAGGAAGGAAAGTAGGGGGGAAAAAAAGAAGTGAAAAAAAGAACAAAAGAAGGACAAAAGGAAAGAAAAATGGAAAGAAGAAAGGAAAGTGAAAAGAAGAAACCAATGGAAAGAAGGAAATGAAAGAAGGAAGTGATAAAGGAAGAGAGAAAAGAAGTGAAAAGGAAGGAAGAGTGCAGGAAAAGCAGTAAAGTGGATCAGTGGTTAGCACTGGTGCCGTGCATCACTGGAGTATTTGTGTGTGTTTCCTCCCGCACTTCAAAGACATAGTAGTAGGGGATTTCGATTGTGAGCTCCTAGGGACAGCGAAAGATGAGAATGTCTGTACAGCGCTGTGGAATATGTCAGTGATATATAAGTGATGAGAATGTCTGTACAGCGCTGTGGAATATGTCAGTGATATATAAGTGATGAGAATGTCTGTACAGCGCTGTGGAATATGTCAGTGATATATAGTGATGAGAATGTCTGTACAGCTCTGTGGAATATGTCAGTGATATATAAGTGATGAGAATGTCTGTACAGCGCTGTGGAGTATGTCAGTGATATAGAAGGGATGAGAATGTCTGTACAGCGCTGTGGAATATGTCAGTGATATATAAGTGATGAGAATGTCTGTACAGCGCTGTGGAATATGTCAGTGATATATAAGTGGTGAGAATGTCTGTACAGCGCTGTGGAATATGTCAGTGATATATAGTGATGAGAATGTCTGTACAGCGCTGTGGAATATGTCAGTGATATATAAGTGATGAGAATGTCTGTACAGCGCTGTGGAATATGTCAGTGATATATAAGTGATGAGAATGTCTGTACAGCTCTGTGGAATATGTCAGTGATATATAAGTGATGGGAATGTCTGTACAGCGCTGTGGAATATGTCAGTGATATATAAGTGATGAGAATGTCTGTACAGCGCTGTGGAATATGTCAGTGATATATAAGTGATGAGAATGTCTGTACAGCGCTGTGGAATATGTCAGTGATATATAAGTGATGAGAATGTCTGTACAGCGCTGTGGAATATGTCAGTGATATATAAGTGATGAGAATGTCTGTACAGCGCTGTGGAATATGTCAGTGATATATAAGTGATGAGAATGTCTGTACAGCGCTGTGGAATATGTCAGTGATATATAAGTGATGAGAATGTCTGTACAGCGCTGTGGAATATGTCAGTGATATATAAGTGATGAGAATGTCTGTACAGCGCTGTGGAATATGTCAGTGATATATAAGTGATGAGAATGTCTGTACAGCGCTGTGGAATATGTCAGTGATATATAGTGATGAGAATGTCTGTACAGCGCTGTGGAATATGTCAGTGATATATAAGTGATGAGAATGTCTGTACAGCGCTGTGGAATATGTCAGTGATATATAGTGATGAGAATGTCTGTACAGCGCTGTGGAATATGTCAGTGATATATAAGTGATGAGAATGTCTGTACAGCGCTGTGGAATGTGTCAGTGATATATAAGTGATGAGAATGTCTGTACAGCGCTGTGGAATGTGTCAGTGATATATAAGTGATGAGAATGTCTGTACAGCGCTGTGGAATGTGTCAGTGATATATAAGTGATGAGAATGTCTGTACAGCGCTGTGGAATATGTCAGTGATATATAGTGATGAGAATGTCTGTACAGCGCTGTGGAATATGTCAGTGAGATTTAAGTGATGAGAATGTCTGCTGCCCCCACTGCTGTCCCCTGTGCCGCCCCTGGTGCTGCCCCCACTGCTTCCCCCAGGACCACCCCCACTGCTGTCCCCGGTGCTGCCCCAACTGCTGTCCCCGGTGCAGCCCCCACTGCTGCCCCCACTGCTGTCCCCGGTGCTGCCCCCACTGCTGCCCCTGGTCTGCCTCTGATCAATGACTGGAAAGGATCAGTCAGTAATCACTGGCGCAGTCTCTATCCTACAGACTGGAAATCACAGGGGAAGAGGCTTTCTAGCCGGATCCTGATCGACCCGGAGACAAATGAAATCCCACAAGGACTCACAGAGGGGAGAAGAAAGGCCGCGCTCGATGCACAACTGCGTCCCCTCAGACAACACGCGAGGTTCTCTGCTCATCAAAACAGATACAAGAAAATGAGTGAAAAACTCATCTAATTATTTAGACAGCATGCCTTCGAGCAGCTTTTCTGAAAATTCTCCATTGCGTCATCCCTCAGTTAATCCTCCAGGAAATGCAAGAGTACATTGACAATTGGCAGTTACCATTCTTTCTATTAAAGGGGCTTTTCCCTCCACACTCTCCGGTCATTGCTGGTTATGGCAAACTAAGAATGGTATCGACAAGCTGTGAGTTCTTACATTTCCAGAAGGAATAACAGAGGGACTGTGTAATGCAGAATTGTAAGAAAAGAAGTTATGTCATGGGTATTACAAGTATTAACTAAGATCTGGAGCTTCTGTATGTTCATCTCATCCCCATGTGACTGCTTTTGGGGGGTAGTCTAGTACCCCCTACATTCCCCCCGGGTGTCCGTCCTGTGTAGTGTCTGGGGGGCATGTGACTGCTTTTGGCGGGTAGTCTAGTGCCCCCACATCCCCAAGGTGTCCGTCCTATGTGGTGTCTGCAGCACATTGCACGGACCAGGGACCTACCTTGCAATTTAGATTTCAGGTGCTGTTCACACTTTCCTTTTGCTAGAAAAAGCAGGTAAACCTGTTCCTCTTTGGTGATGACATCATCGGTATCCACCTGGAGAGAAACAAAGGACGTGGAGTCAAGAACTGAGCATTAACTGCTGCTTTACACATGTCTGAAATACTCTGTGCTGCTGAGGTCTGCTCTTTCCAGTCTGTGACTTTCCACAAGACGAGCACAATCCTCCAATCTGCATACTATTTACCCACTGCCACATCTCCATCCACCAGCGCCCTGCAAAGCACAATCCTCTCCTGAAATCCTCTGTGCTGCTGGAAAGCATTGACCTGTTCTGCATGTCCCTGAGTGTGGTGCTGTGTTTCCATTCAATGACAGGAGCAGTTTTATTACTTCCCTGGAACACTTTACTGTAAATGCCGACCAGACTGCTCAATAATTGAGAAGATTGTGCAAGAGGAAAGTGCAAGTGAGATGAGCGGTTCAGAAAGAAGTGGAATTTCCATGTAGATATTTTCCCGGAATAATCTATTGTTTTCTGCTGAAATGTAACGTCCTTTGCGAAACCTGCAATATGCCCCGAAAATACAGAAGAAACCCTCCCGACCTGGATGGATAGTGTGAGGATTCGATCTGGTAGACAGGATTAGCGGGCGCAGTACAGAGGCAAAATACAAGTTCTTAACTCAAAACGTTAGTGTTTATTCACACTTGAGGCAATTGCACAGAACAGCAGTAACTTTGCAGTCTTGGTGTTAACTCACACACAATGGAAAGTTCATATAACACAAGTCACCTTGCTGGCAGTAGTCCACAGCAGGCTTTAGGGGGCCTGTTTCCCCAGCCTCAGATCCCAAAAACAGAGACATCTCTGCTGAGCCCAGCTGCCTATTTAAGGACAGCCAGGTGCTGCCAAAACCTGGACTGGCACTTAAACTCCGGTCTGGTATTTGACCTCACCTGGCTGGAAACCAGCCCAGCCGCACATGCTGGGAGGAAAATACCTGCCTTGCCAGACACAACCCCTCACTGTGTCACATACCCCCCTCCTTTGTTCAACCCTGAGGGGGTGAACAAACGCCAGAGAATGCACCCGGGACAGGGCATCCGCGTTTCCCTGCGTTTCCCTGCTTTGTGTTCTACCGAGAACTTAAAGTTCTGCAGAGGCAAAAACCATCGGTTGACCCGAGCATTCCTCTCCTTGGCCTGGCTCATCCACTTGAGAGCGGAGTGGTCGGTCACCAGGCGGAACTTTCTCCCCAACAAATAGTAGCGGAGAGACTCGAGTGCCCACTTGATGGCCAGGCACTCTCTCTCCACTATACTGTACCGGGTCTCCGCTGAGGTGAGCTTACAGCTGAGGAAGACAACGGGATGCTCCTCCCCATTGACTTCCTGAGAGAGTACAGCACCGAGGCCTACTTCGGAGGCATCCGTTTGTACCACGAACTCCCTCTTGAAGTCGGGCATCACCAAAACCGGTGACCCGCACAGGTCCGACTTCAAAGTGGCAAAAGCCTCTTCCGCCCGATCATCCCAGCGAACCATCACTGATTTTCGTCCCTTCAAGATCCCTGTCAAGGGCGCGGCTAGAGTATCAAAGTGGGGAACAAACCTCATGTAATAGCCCACAATTCCCAGAAATTACTTTATTTGCCTAGTGGTGACAAGTCTGGGCCAGTTCCTTATCGCCTCTACTTTGTTCACTTGGCGTTTGATGACTCCGCGCCCAATGACATACCCCAGGTACTTAGTCTCTTCTAACCCTATTGCACTTTTTTTTGGGGTTAGCGGTCATTCCAGCCTTCCGAAGGGAGTCCACTACAGCCTGCACTTTGGGCAGGTGACTATTCCAGTCGGTACTGTGGATGACAATATCGTCCAGTTAAGCCGAAGTGTACCGACGATGTGGACGAAGCACAATGTCCATTAGTCGCTGAAAAGTGGCGGGGGCACCATGAAGACCAAGGGGTGAGACCTTATATTGATATGTAACACCCCAGAGTTGTGTTACTACACGCCTCTAGCTTCTAAGAGCTTTATACTGTCATCTGATGTGATTTTGCTCATGTCTTCCACAAATGTGCATACAAATCCATGTTTAATGCAATTGTTCTTGTAATTTTCCAGATACACCAGCAGGTGGCAGCATCATTGGTAGGGATAGTCTGTTCAATTCTGCCCCCCTGCTAAAGAGAGGTGGACTATTCCGTCTTCCTGCAGCAAGGGAGGGAAAAACCAGTTAGAAACAGAGTGGAGTTTACCCCTGCATAGGGAAGACAGCAAGGACCTTGTCTCGTCTGAGACTTGGTCATATTCCCCGTCTGAGCACCTTCAGCCTCAGCTGGATGAAGAAAGCAGAAACTACAACCTCCAGAGTTCCAGGAAGAAAGCATCCCCTGAGAATCTATCTGTGAGTTAAGTCCAGAGACCTAGGAGAAGCCATTCCTCCTCAGCTAGTCTGTCCCCACGAAGCAGAAGGTACCAGATAAGTGCAGATTAATTCCTGTCACAGTTACAGAGCTACCAAGCAGATGACTTATCCTGCAAGCTCCCCACATATGAAGCAGAAGCATTTATTCCTGCCAATGATTGCTAAAACCTGCTGGGACCAAAGCTGTATACTGTTTGGATACAAGTTTTCTTCAGTAAAGAAATGTTTGAACTTCATCTAATGGTCTGGACATCATTTACTCTGCAAAATTCCTCTATTACTCCTACTATCACTACACTCAAATATATTGCAAGTGAGCCAGGAGCCAGGAGTCCGGCCGTACCCAGGTAGGAGACACCGTGACACAATTCCCACTACTCTACAGAGACATTATCGGCCATTACACCGCTCTGGCATTCCAAATCTGGGACGTGCGTTATAACACCTTGGAAGGGCCCTGGGATAATACCCTGCTCACGCTGCAATTGGCGTCACGACAAATACAGAATCTTATCCACCCGCACCTGGCCACTGTACATACAACCCCTCAGGCCTGATGAAAGCAGTTTTCTCTTTGGCAGCCTCCGTTAAGGGCACCTGACAATACCTTTTCGCGAGGTCCAAAACAGAAAAATACCGGGCTTGTCCTAACCTCTCGATGAGCTCATTCACCCGGGGCATGGGATATGGATCGAATTTGGAAACCCTGTTAAGTTTTCAAAAGTCGTTACAAAACCGCAATGCCCCGTCTGGCTTGGGTATCAATACTATACGACTGGCCCTCTCACCTTTTGAATCCTCAATGACGTCTAGCTGCAACATTAGCTGCACCTCCTTCTTGTCGCCGAGCCTCGGGCACCCGGTATGATTTTAATTGGACTCAGTGACAATGTCATGCTGGATTATGGAAGTACATCCAGGGAGGTCCGAGAACACATCCGTGTTCCGACTAACGAACTCCCTGGCCTCCTGAACCTGTTTAGAGGAGAGGCGGTCAGCAATTTTGACTGTGGCAGCCGCCTCTCTTGCATCAGACAGAGGGGCTGGAACCTCTTCTCCTAGAAAACCCGGCCGCGGGCTGTCTTCTGTAGAGGTTTCCCTATCTTTCCACGGTTTGAGTAAATTTACATGGTAAACCCGCTCCGGCTTTCGCCGCCCTGGCTGGTGTACCTTGTAGTTTACATCTCCAATTTTCTCGATTACCTCGTAGGGTCCCTGCCACCTAGCAAGGAACTTACTGTCTACGGTCGGCACCAGAACCAAAACCTGATCTCCCAGGTTAAGGCTCTTTCACACTTGCGTTATTGTCTTCCGGCATAGAGTTCCGTCGTCGGGGCTCTATGCCGGAAGAATCCTGATCAGGATTATCCTAATGCATTCTGAATGGAGAGAAATCCGTTCAGGATGCATCAGGATGTCTTCAGTTCCGGAACGAAACGTTTGTTGGCCGGAGAAAATACCGCAGCATGCTGCGCTTTTTGCTCCGGCCAAAAATCCTGAACACTTGCCGCAAGGCCGGATCCGGAATTAATGCCCATTGGAAGGCATTGATCCGGATCCGGCCTTAAGCTAAACGTCGTTTCGGCGCATTGCCGGAGCCGACATTTAGCTTTTTCAGAGTGGTTACCATGGCTGCCGGGACGCTAAAGTCCTGACAGCCATGGTAAAGTGTAGTGGGGAGCGGGGGAACAGTATACTTACCGTCCGTGCGGCTCCCCGGGCGCTCCAGAGTGACGTCAGGGCGCCCCAAGCGCATGGATCACGTGATCACATGGAGCCGCACGGACTGTAAGTATACCGCTCCCCTGCTCCCCGCTCCTACTATGGCAACCAGGACTTTAATAGCGTCCTGGCTGCCATAGTAACACTGAAAGCATTTGGAAGACGGTTCCGTCTTCAAATGCTTTCAGTACACTTGCGTTTTTCCGGATCCGGCGGGCACCTCCGGCAACGGAAGTGCATGCCGGATCCCAACAACGCAAGTGTGAAAGAGGCCTTAAAGATCCGGACCCGAGCCCGCCGATTATAGACCCGACTCTGGGCTCGTTGAGCTGCCTCCATATGTTCCCTGACATGTCTCTATCCGATCTTGCATCTGGGTAACGTGCTCAATGACACTTTTTTGTGGAGTGGGTTGTTGTTCCCACCCCTTTTTTGGCCACATCCAAGAGACCGCGATGGTGTCTGCCATATAGCAGTTCGAAGGGCGAGAACCAAGTAGAGGCCTAGGGTGCCTATTGCACTGCGAACATGAGACAGGGAAGAAGGAGGTCCCAGTCCTTCCCATCTTTAGACACTACCTTTTTCAACATATTTTTTAATGTTTGGTTAAACCATTCTACCAGACCGTCTGCGGATGGTAAACGGACGTCCGTAGCTGTTTTATGTGCAGCAACTTACAGAGTTCCCTCATGACCTTGGACATAAAAGGGGTCCCTTGGTCGGTCAGAACCTCTCTAGGTAGTCCTATTCGGGAAAAGATCTCCATTAACTCCTTAGCTATGAGTTTGGTCGAGGTATGTCGCAGTGGCACCGCCTCCGGGTACAGAGTGGCGTAGTCTAGAATGACTAAGATGTGTTGATGCCCTCTGGCGGACTTCGATACTGGGCCTATGAGGTCCATAGCTATTCGGTCAAACAGTACTTCGATAACGGGAGAGGTACTAGGGGACTACGGAAATGTGGCTGGGGGCTAGTTATCTGGAAAGTCGGGCAAGACTTACAAAACTCTTCCACCTCTTCGAATCTCCTGGGCCAGTAAAACCTCTGTAGAATACGACCCTGAGTTTTCTGCAGCACCAGGTGACCTCCGAGAACGTGTTGATGGGCTAGATCTAACACAAGCTTGCGAAAAGCCTTGGGGACCACCAACTGTTCAATAGGTTCACCCCGTAGTTGGTTTACCCGATATAACATCTCCTGATGAACCACAAAATGGGGAAACACTGACTCTGCCCCTGCTTGTTGTGGTTCACCATCTACTATTAACACATTTTCCCAGGCGTGGGATAGGGTTGGGTCCCGTCGTTGTGCGGTACCAAAATTATCCCCGGAGACACTTAGGTCTCCCACCATCATACTTAGCGGGGTTGTCTCCCCCTCTTCCACCGAAGTGGCGGTCACCCCTACCGCTGGCCTTTCGGTCTCAGGTTCCCAGGGTTCTGGTCTCCCCCCTGAGCTGGGCCACTCTGCTAGGGTTACCCCTGTCTCATGGGTATCAGTCACTCTCATAGCAGGCCACAGTGCTGGGAAGCCCGGGAAGTCTCTCCCTATTATAAGTTCGTAGTGTAAATTTGGGGCAACTGCCACTTCGTGAGTCCATCTGCCGGCCACTGTGGTTAGAGACAGCAGGGCGGTGGGATAGTCTTTTAAGTCTCCATGGATGCACATGACCCCGACTTTCCGGCCAGTATACTCTGCTGACCGTACCAGGGGAGCCCTTACTAGGGTCACCAGACTCCCTGAGTCCAGCAGAGTCTCCGTTGGAGTGTCTCCGACCTCCACCTGGCACAGGTGGTTTAGAGTTTTTGGGGTACCTGCTGCACACAGCCTCCTGGCATATAGCGACTGACAGTAGCCATAGTTATTGTCCATGGGTTCCACCTGATGAGGACAGTCAGCTCTTACATGGCCCGGCTCCTGACACCGCCAGCAGACTATCAGAGCCAGGTCCGTATAGGGTACACCCAGGGTGGGTTTGTTTGGTACATGTCGCTGGGTCTGGGATGGAGATTTACGGGGTTTGACTGCCCCCCTCCCAAAAGAACCCCCTGTAACAGTCTTAGTAGCCTCGTAGCACTCCACCAGGTCCACCATTTCTAGGGCGTTGCCAGGAGACACCTGGCCGATCCAGTGCTGGAGAGAGGGTGGCAGAGCCCTCCAGAACATATCAGCCAATAGTCTATTCACCATAGCCGTGGGACTCAGCACGTTAGGCTGTAGCCACTTTTGCAAGAGGTTTAGTAAGTTATAATACTGGGGTCACAGTGACTGCACCAGCAGAATAGTGAGTGCAGCTCTGGAGTATAATACAGGATGTAACTCAGGATCAGTACAGGATAAGTAATGTATGTACACAGTGACTGCACCAGCAGAATAGTGAGTGCAGTTCTGGAGTATAATACAGGATGTAACTCAGGATCAGTACAGGATAAGTAATGTATGTACACAGTGACTGCACCAGCAGAATAGTAAGTGCAGCTCTGGAGTATAATACAGGATGTAACTCAGGATCAGTACAGGATAAGTAATGTATGTACACAGAGACTGCACCAGCAGAATAGTGAGTGCAGCTCTGGAGTATAATACAGGATGTAACTCAGGATTAGTACAGGATAAGTAATGTATGTACACAGTGACTGCACCAGCAGAATAGTGAGTGCAGCTCTGGAGTATAATATAGGATGTAACTTGGGATCAGTACAGGATAAGTAATGTATGTACACAGTGACTGCACCAGCAGAATAGTAAGTGCAGCTCTGGAGTATAATACAGGATGTAACTCAGGATCAGTACAGGATAAGTAATGTATGTACACAGTGACTGCACCAGCAGAATAGTGAGTGCAGCTCTGGAGTATAATACAGGATGTAACTCAGGATCAGTATAGGATAAGTAATGTATGTACACAGTGACTGCACCAGCAGAATAGTGAGTGCAGCTCTGGAGTATAATACAGGATGTAACTCAGGATCAGTATAGGATAAGTAATGTAATGTATGTACACAGTGACTGCACCAGCAGAATAGTGAGTGCAGCTCTGGAGTATAATACAGAATGTAACTCAGGGTCAGTACAGGATAAGTAATGTAATGTATGTACACAGTGACTGCACCAGCAGAATAGTGAGTGCAGCTCTGGAGTATAATACAGGATGTAACTCAGGATCAGTACAGGATAAGTAATGTATGTACACAGTGGCTGCTCCAGCAGAATAGTGAGTGCAGCTCTGGAGTATAATACAGGATGTAACTCAGGATCAGTACAGGATAAGTAATGTATGTACACAGTGACTGCACCAGCACAATAGTGAGTGCAGCTCTGGAGTATAATACAGGATGTAACTCAGGATCAGTATAGGATAAGTAATGTATATACACAGTGACTGCACCAGCAGAATAGTGAGTGCAGCTCTGGAGTATAATACAGGATGTAACTCAGGATCAGTATAGGATAAGTAATGTATGTGCACAGTGACTGCACCAGCAGAATAGTGAGTGCAGCTCTGGAGTATAATACAGAATGTAACTCAGGGTCAGTACAGGATAAGTAATGTAATGTATGTACACAGTGACTGCACCAGCAGAATAGTGAGTGCAGCTCTGGAGTATAATACAGGATGTAACTCAGGATCAGTACAGGATAAGTAATGTATGTACACAGTGGCTGCTCCAGCAGAATAGTGAGTGCAGCTCTGGAGTATAATACAGGATGTAACTCAGGATCAGTACAGGATAAGTAATGTATGTACACAGTGACTGCACCAGCACAATAGTGAGTGCAGCTCTGGAGTATAATACAGGATGTAACTCAGGATCAGTATAGGATAAGTAATGTATATACACAGTGACTGCAAAAGCAGAATAGTGAGTGCAGCTCTGGAGTATAATACAGGATGTAACTCAGGATCAGTACAGGATAAGTAATGTATGTACACAGTGACTCCACCAGCAGAATAGTGAGTGCAGCTCTGGAGTACTGTATAAGTAATTGTTTGCACAAAGTGTTCCATACATGAATTGCAATATGGAGTTAATGAGTGAATATACAGTATGAGATAATTGGGCAGAGGTCATATCATTGTGTTTCCCTCTTGTTGCCTACATAAGCTTCGGAGATTCTGTGGGAAGAGGTTATTAAGTGGAATGAATTATATCCGGAACTCTATATGAATGTTATCTAATGTATCAGGTTGAGTAGTTGAGGTTTGTTCTATGTCTTGTGACACAGTGAGAGGCTTTATCTGGGAAAACAAGTATTTTCCTCCCAGCATGTGCTGCTGGGCTGATTTACAGCTAGGTAAGGTCAAATGCCGGACCGGATTTTAAGTGCCGGTTCGGGTTTTGACAGCACCTGGCTGTCCTTAAATAGGCAGCTGGGTTCAGAAGCCAGGTCTCTGTGTTGGGACCGGGGAGCCTTGTGTCTGGATGAAGGCTTGCTACCTGTTTGGTGCTGCTGTCAGCAAGGACTCTTTGAGGCAGAATTGCCGCATGGTGTGAATTACCACCAACTCCGCAAGGTGACTTTTTGTTTGAATATGACGGCTTGTTTTGTCACTTGCCTAAAGTGTGAATAAAACACTGAACTGTTTGATCCAAAGAACTTATTGTTGCCTCCATATTGCGTCCGCTAATCCTGTCTACCAGAGCGAAAAACCAGAGTCTTCTCATTTCCTCCATGTAGCAGAATTTGATTGGTGTTTCCCTGTGGATATAGAGTCTTCCGACTGGTGTACCCCTGTGGATGTGGGATCTAACTGGTGTTTCCCTGTGGATGTGGGATCCGACTGGTGTACCCCTGTGGATGTGGGATCCGGCTGGTGTACCCCTGTGGATGTGTCATACTCTAGTCAGAACCAGAGCTGCAGTCAGAATTTGTTACTGACCTCGCATAGCACTGACACCTCCTGCTGGTTCGGCGTCTGTATCCAGCCTGCTGTGCTGCGATGCATTGTGGAGGATGTAGGGCTTCATGCAGACATTGCGGTGAGCCGCAGCAGGACACTGACACATTGTGGCAGCATTGTGCATTGTATTATGGAATCTAAAGGATTTTGGTGCTGAGTGAAGTGGCTGGGGAGAAGTGTGAATGCAGCTCTGGAAGGGGTTGGAGTGAGACATCCCGATACTTATATAGAATGTCCTTCTTCAGGAGGTTTTCTGTCCCGCACACAGGTTGTCGCCCAGCTTTCTCCACCTCCTGCAGGACACATTATTATATATACACCTTTCAGGATTGTAGGAAAGCTGGGTGGTGCGCCCTATAGATGTCACAGTGAGTGAGATGTCTGCTTCAGATAAGACGCCCGCGCCCAGTGTCCTGGCGCTGCCCTCAGCTTCAGGTGAAGCCTTCGCTCTGTTCTCGCCCAGATGGAGAATGTTTTGATGCCGAATTCCAGCCCGAGGTCCGGTCCAGCGCCGTCGCTGCAGAGAATCAATCCAGCAAAACCAAAAATTGCAGCAATTACCGGACGGCCGCGGCAGAGCTCAATGGGCGTCTTATGAGGCGCCTTTCAAAGCAGCTTTTAACACGTCGCCTCCGGAGTGCCCTGCGCAAAACAATGGAGAACCTGAGACACGTTACACACTGACTGCGCCACACAGGAAAGGCTGTGAAATCCCAGCTATGTGCTCTGAGAGGGCGCGGTTCACACTGGCGCCACGGCCAATCCGATTCCTGGCAGACGGACCCTGCACCATGCCCCTGGACGCAAGCAGGACTCCTTGGTTTCATCATCATTTTATTCCACTATTTTATAATCCTTCACTTTACATATTTTATGCTCGAGTAACATCCAGAGCTGCAGTCATAATTCTCCTGTGACATCATGACTCCTACTCCAGTCCCATCCAGAGCTGCAGAAACAATTCCGCTGTGACATCATGACTTCTACTGCAGACACATCCAGAGCTGCAGTCACAATTCTGCTGTGACATCATGACTTGTACTGTAGACACATTCAGAGCTGCAGTCACAATTCTGCTGTGACATCATGTCTTATACTCCAGTTACATCCAGAGCTGCAGAAACAATTCTGCTGTGACATCATGACTTGTACTGCAGTCACATCCAGAGCTGCAGAAACAATTCTCCTGTGACATCATAACTTATACTCCAGTTACATCCAGAGCTGCAGTCGCAATTCTGCTGTGACATCATAACTTATACTCCAGTTACATCCAGAGCCGCAGTCGCAATTCTGCTGTGACATCATAACTTATACTCCAGTTACATGACTCATGTCACATCCAGAGCTGTTCATTAGCTTCTTTTTTGTTAGAATAGAATGCCAGGACTAAAGTAAAGACTGACACATAGGCTTTCTTCACCTAGCTGTTATTATATAACCCTGTGTATGCCCGGGGGTAGGGGGGGGGGGCATATAATCTGGCAGTGTATGATGGATATTGTAGATGGGGAAAGGCCCACATATCCTGCTCTGTACTGTAGGGATGTTTTGTAAACACTGAGATTATGCTGCCACCCAGTGGCCAATTGTGTTATTACTGCTAGATAATATGTTTTAGGACCTTTTGGTCATGTGACTTGGTTTATTCAGATCGTTAAGTGGCAGTGAGAGCACATAACTGGGAGAGGAGAAATAGAAGTGCAGGTCCGCTGCATGGTCACATCAGGAGAAGAGCAGAGAGGAGAAGCTGCAGGGCCTGAGAATGAGCTGGAGACACTGCAGATTCCTGCCTGTAGCAAGCTAGAAGTGGAGGTGATTGGTACTAATCATAATGCTAGAACACCGCGGGGCAGGGAGAGGTCACAGAGAAGCCCAGCACTGCAGGGTGATATCACAGAGGAGCCCAGCACTGCAGGGTGAGGTCACAGAGGAGCCCAGCACTGCAGGGTGAGGTCACAGAGAAGCCGAGCACTGCAGGGTGATATCACAGAGGAGCCCAGCACTGCAGGGTGATATCACAGAGGAGCCCAGCACTGCAGCGTGATATCACAGAGAAGCCGAGCACTGCAGTGTGAGGTCACAGAGGAGCCCAGCACTGCAGGGTGATGTCACAGAGGAGCCCAGTACTGCAGGGTGAGGTCACAGAGGAGCAGAGCACTGCAGGGTGATGTCACAAAGGAGCCCAGTACTGCAGGGTGAGGTCACAGAGGAGCCCGGCACTGCGGGTTGAGGTCACAGATGAGCCCGGCACTGCGGGGTGAGGTCACAGAGGAGCCGAGCACTGCAGGGTGATGTCACAGAGGAGCCGAGCACTGCGGGGTGAGGTCACAGATGAGCCCGGCACTGCGGGGTGAGGTCACAGATGAGCCCGGCACTGCGGGGTGAGGTCACAGAGGAGCCGGGCACTGCGGGGTGAGGTCACAGAGGAGCCGAGCACTGCGGGGTGAGGTCACAGATGAGCCCGGCACTGCAGGGTGATGTC
This sequence comes from Bufo bufo, assembly GCF_905171765.1. Classification (NCBI taxonomy): domain Eukaryota; kingdom Metazoa; phylum Chordata; class Amphibia; order Anura; family Bufonidae; genus Bufo; species Bufo bufo. The sequence continues at coordinate 553,936,069 of NC_053393.1, read as the reverse complement.
ACAGAGGAGCCCGGCACTGCAGGGTGATATCACAGAGGAGCTGAGCACTGCGGGGTGAGGTCACAGATGAGCCCGGCACTGCAGGGTGATGTCACAGAGGAGCCGGGCACTGCGGGGTGAGGTCACAGATGAGCGCGGCACTGCAGGGTGAGGTCACAGATGAGCCCTGCACTGCAGGGTGAGGTCACAGAGGAGCCCAGCACTGCAGGGTGAGGTCACAGAGGAGCCCAGCACTGCAGGGTGATATCACAGAGGAGCTGAGCACTGCGGGGTGAGGTCACAGATGAGCCCGGCACTGCAGGGTGATGGCACAGAGGAGCCGGGCACTGCGGGGTGATGTCACAGAGGAGCCGAGCACTGCGGGGTGAGGTCACAGAGGAGCCGAGCACTGCGGGGTGATGTCACAGAGGAGCCGAGCACTGCAGGGTGAGGTCACAGAGGAGCCGAGCACTGCGGGGTGAGGTCACAGAGGAGCCCAGCACTGCAGTGTGAGGTCACAGATGAGCCCGGCACTGCAGGGTGATGTCACAGATGAGCCCGGCACTGCAGGGTGATGTCACAGAGGAGCCGAGCACTGCGGGGTGATGTCACAGATGAGCCCGGCACTGCAGGGTGATGTCACAGAGGAGCCGAGCACTGCGGGGTGAGGTCACAGAGGAGCCGAGCACTGCAGGGTGAGGTCACAGAGGAGCCGAACACTGCGGGGTGATGTCACAGAGGAGCCGAGCACTGCGGGGTGAGGTCACAGAGGAGCCGAGCACTGCGGGGTGAGGTCAGAGCTGAGGGATGGAGTGATGCCGCCTAGTGATGCATTCTGAAAGCAGCCAAGACCTGACAGGACTGTCACCAAAACCAGCCGCCTGTAAGCAACGCTGTGTGCGATACGGTTTGTCACAAGGAGGGGCGAACGGCGACTAATCGGGAGTAAGCTGATTGTGAGGCACATGGACTCCCTCTGCATTCTCTCCCTTTGATGCTCTCAGACCCGCGCTCTCTCCTTCTGATCCGCACTCTCTCCCTCTGACCTGCATTCTCGCCCTCTGATCCGCACTCTCTCCCTTTGACCGGCACTCTCTCCCTCTGACCGGCGCTCTCTCCCTCTGACCCGCGCTCTCTCCTTCTGACCCGCACTCTCTCCCTCTGACCCGCACTCTCTCCCTCTGACCCGCACTCTCTCCCTCTGACCCGCGCTCTCTCCCTCTGACCCGCACTCTCTCCTTCTGACCCACACTCTCTCCCTCTGACCCGCACTCTCTCCCTCTGATCCGCGCTCTCTCCCTCTGATCCGCGCTCTCTCCCTCTGACCCGCACTCTCTCCCTCTGATCCACGCTCTCTCCCTCTGACCCGCGCTCTCTCCCTCTTACCCGCGCTCTCTCCCTCTGACCCGCACTCTCTCCTTCTGATCCGCACTCTCCCCCTCTGATCCGCGCTCTCTCCCTCTGACCCGCAGTCTCTCCCTCTGATCCGCGCTCTCTTCCTCTGACCCGCGCTCTCTCCTTCTGACCCGCACTCTCTCCTTCTGATCCGCACTCTCTCCCTCTTATCCGCACTCTCTCCTTCTGACCCGCACTCTCTCCTTCTGATCCGCACTCTCTCCCTCTTATCCGCACTCTCTCCTTCTGACCCGCACTCTCTCCTTCTGATCCGCACTCTCTCCCTCTGACCCGCGCTCTCTCCTTCTGACCCGCACTCTCTCCCTCTGACCCGCACTCTCTCCCTCTGACCCGCACTCTCTCCCTCTGACCCGCACTCTCTCCCTCTGACCCGCACCCTCTCCCTCTGATCCGCACTCTCTCCCTCTGACCCGCACTCTCTCCCTCTGATCCGCACTCTCTCCCTCTGACCCGCAGTCTCTCCCTCTGATCCGCGCTCTCTCCCTCTGACCCGCGCTCTCTCCTTCTGACCCGCACTCTCTCCCTCTTATCCGCACTCTCTCCTTCTGACCCGCACTCTCTCCTTCTGACCCGCGCTCTCTTCCTCTGACCCGCACTCTCTCCCTCTGATCCGCGCTCTCTTCCTCTGACCCGCACTCTCTCCTTCTGATCCGCACTCTCTCCCTCTTATCCGCACTCTCTCCTTCTGACCCGCACTCTCTCCTTCTGACCCGCGCTCTCTCCATCTGATCCGCACCCTCTCCCTCTGATCCGCACCCTCTCCCTCTGATCCGCACTCTCTCCCTCTGACCCGCACTCTCTCCCTCTGATCCGCACTCTCTCCCTCTGACCCGCGCTCTCTCCCTCTGATCCTCACTCTCTCCTTCTGATCCGCGCTCTCTCCCTCTTATCCGCACTCTCTCCTTCTGATCCGCACTCTCTCCTTCTGATCCGCACTCTCTCCTTCTGATCCGCACTCTCTCGCTCTGATCCGCGCTCTCTTCCTCTGACCCGCGCTCTCTCCCTCTGACCCGCGCTCTCTCCCTCTGATCCACACTCTCTCCCTCTTATCCGCACTCTCTCCTTCTGACCCGCACTCTCTCCCTCTGATCCGCGCTCTCTCCCTCTGATCCGCACCCTCTCCCTCTGATCCGCACTCTCTCCCTCTGATCCGCACTCTCTCCCTCTGACCCGCACTCTCTCCCTCTGACCCGCACTCTCGCCCTCTGACCCGCGCTCTCTCCCTCTGATCCGCTCTCTCTCCTTCTGATCCGCACCCTCTCCCTCTGATCCGCACCCTCTCCCTCTGATCCGCACCCTCTCCCGCTGATCCGCACTCTCTCCCTCTGATCCGCACCCTCTCCCTCTGATCCGCGCTCTCTCCCTCTTATCCGCGCTCTCTCCTTCTGATCCGCGCTCTCTCCCTCTGATCTGCGCTCTCTCCCTCTGATCCGCACTCTCTCCCTCTGATCCGCACTCTCTCCCTCTGATCCGCACTCTCTCCCTCTGATCCGCACTCTCTCCCTCTGATCCGCACTCTCTCCCTCTGATCCGCACTCTCTCCCTCTGACCCGCACTCTCTCCCTCTGATCCGCACTCTCTCCCTCTGATCCGCACTCTCTCCCTCTGACCCGCACTCTCTCCTTCTGACCCGCACTCTCTCCCTCTGACCCGCACTCTCTCCCTCTGATCCGCGCTCTCTCCTTCTGATCCGCACTCTCTCCCTCTGATCCGCACCCTCTCCCTCTGATCCGCACTCTCTCCCTCTGACCCGCACTCTCTCCTTCTGACCCGCACTCTCTCCCTCTGACCCGCACTCTCTCCTTCTGACTCGCACTCTCTCCCTCTGATCCGCACTCTCTCCCTCTGACCCGCGCTCTCTCCCTTTGACCCGCACTCTCGCCCTCTGACCCGCGCTCTCTCCCTCTGATCCGCGCTCTCTCCTTCTGATCCGCACCCTCTCCCTCTGATCCGCGCTCTCTCCCTCTGATCCGCACTCTCTCCCTCTGATCCGCACTCTCTCCCTCTGATCCGCACTCTCTCCCTCTGACCCGCACTCTCTCCTTCTGACCCGCACTCTCTCCCTCTGACCCGCACTCTCTCCTTCTGACTCGCACTCTCTCCCTCTGATCCGCGCTCTCTCCCTCTGATCCGCGCTCTCTCCCTCTGATCCGCGCTCTCTCCCTCTGATCCGCACCCTCTCCCTCTGACCCGCGCTCTCTCCCTTTGACCCGCACTCTCGCCCTCTGACCCGCGCTCTCTCCCTCTGATCCGCGCTCTCTCCTTCTGATCCGCACCCTCTCCCTCTGATCCACGCTCTCTCCCTCTTATCCGCACTCTCTCCTTCTGACCCGCACTCTCTCCCTCTGATCCGCACCCTCTCCCTCTGATCCGCGCTCTCTTCCTCTGATCCGCACTCTCTCCTTCTGATCCGCACCCTCTCCCTCTGATCCGCGCTCTCTCCCTCTGATCCGCACCCTCTCCCTCTGATCCGCACTCTCTCCCTCTGATCCGCACTCTCTCCCTCTGATCCGTGCTCTCTCCCTCTGATCCGCGCTCTCTCCCTCTGATCCGCACCCTCTCCCTCTGATCCGCGCTCTCTCCCTCTTATCCGCACTCTCTCCTTCTGATCCGCACTCTCTCCTTCTGATCCGCACTCTCTGATCCGCGCTCTCTCCCTCTGATCCGCGCTCTCTCCCTCTGATCCACGCTCTCTCCCTCTGACCCGCGCTCTCTCCCTCTTATCCGCACTCTCTCCTTCTGACCCGCACTCTCTCCCTCTGATCCGCACCCTCTCCCTCTGATCCGCGCTCTCTTCCTCTGATCCGCACTCTCTCCTTCTGATCCGCACCCTCTCCCTCTGATCCGCGCTCTCTCCCTCTGATCCGCACCCTCTCCCTCTGATCCGCACTCTCTCCCTCTGATCCGCACTCTCTCCCTCTGATCCGTGCTCTCTCCCTCTGATCCGCGCTCTCTCCCTCTGATCCGCACCCTCTCCCTCTGATCCGCGCTCTCTCCCTCTTATCCGCACTCTCTCCTTCTGATCCGCACTCTCTCCTTCTGATCCGCACTCTCTGATCCGCGCTCTCTCCCTCTGATCCGCGCTCTCTCCCTCTGATCCACGCTCTCTCCCTCTGATCCGCACCCTCTCCCTCTGATCCGTGCTCTCTCCCTCTGATCCGTGCTCTCTCCCTCTGATCCGCACCCTCTCCCTCTGATCCGCACCCTCTCCCTCTGATCCGCACCCTCTCCCTCTGATCCGCACTCTCTCCCTCTTATCCGCACTCTCTCCTTCTGATCCGCACTCTCTCCTTCTGATCCGCACTCTCTGATCCGCGCTCTCTATATGTGAGGGTCTCTGGCGGTGGACGCGCGGTATAACTGACGCCTGGTGGCGGTTCTCAGTAAACACTGCAGCTTCTCTCCTTCTGATCCGCACCCTCTCCCTCTGATCCGCGCTCTCTCCCTCTGATCCGCACTCTCTCCCTCTGATCCGCACTCTCTCCCTCTGATCCGCACTCTCTCCCTCTGACCCGCACTCTCTCCTTCTGACCCGCACTCTCTCCCTCTGACCCGCACTCTCTCCTTCTGACTCGCACTCTCTCCCTCTGATCCGCGCTCTCTCCCTCTGATCCGCGCTCTCTCCCTCTGATCCGCGCTCTCTCCCTCTGATCCGCACCCTCTCCCTCTGATCCGCACCCTCTCCCTCTGATCCGCACCCTCTCCCTCTGATCCGCACTCTCTCCCTCTTATCCGCACTCTCTCCTTCTGATCCGCACTCTCTCCTTCTGATCCGCACTCTCTGATCCGCGCTCTCTATATGTGAGGGTCTCTGGCGGTGGACGCGCGGTATAACTGACGTCTGGTGGCGGTTCTCAGTAAACACTGCAGCTTCTCTCCTTCTGATCCGCACCCTCTCCCTCTGACCCGCACTCTCTCCTTCTGACCCGCACTCTCTCCCTCTGACCCGCACTCTCTCCTTCTGACTCGCACTCTCTCCCTCTGATCCGCGCTCTCTCCCTCTGATCCGCGCTCTCTCCCTCTGATCCGCGCTCTCTCCCTCTGATCCGCACCCTCTCCCTCTGACCCGCGCTCTCTCCCTTTGACCCGCACTCTCGCCCTCTGACCCGCGCTCTCTCCCTCTGATCCGCGCTCTCTCCTTCTGATCCGCACCCTCTCCCTCTGATCCGCACCCTCTCCCTCTGATCCGCACCCTCTCCCTCTGATCCGCACTCTCTCCCTCTTATCCGCACTCTCTCCTTCTGATCCGCACTCTCTCCTTCTGATCCGCACTCTCTGATCCGCGCTCTCTATATGTGAGGGTCTCTGGCGGTGGACGCGCGGTATAACTGACGCCTGGTGGCGGTTCTCAGTAAACACTGCAGCTTCTCTCCTTCTGATCCGCACTCTCTCCCTCTGATCCGCACCCTCTCCCTCTGATCCGCGCTCTCTTCCTCTGATCCGCACTCTCTCCTTCTGATCCGCACCCTCTCCCTCTGATCCGCGCTCTCTCCCTCTGATCCGCACCCTCTCCCTCTGATCCGCACTCTCTCCCTCTGATCCGCACTCTCTCCCTCTGATCCGTGCTCTCTCCCTCTGATCCGCGCTCTCTCCCTCTGATCCGCACCCTCTCCCTCTGATCCGCGCTCTCTCCCTCTTATCCGCACTCTCTCCTTCTGATCCGCACTCTCTCCTTCTGATCCGCACTCTCTGATCCGCGCTCTCTCCCTCTGATCCGCGCTCTCTCCCTCTGATCCACGCTCTCTCCCTCTGATCCGCGCTCTCTCCCTCTGATCCGCGCTCTCTCCCTCTGATCCGTGCTCTCTCCCTCTGATCCGCACCCTCTCCCTCTGATCCGCACCCTCTCCCTCTGATCCGCACCCTCTCCCTCTGATCCGCGCTCTCTCCCTCTGATCCGCACCCTCTCCCTCTGATCCGCACTCTCTCCCTCTGATCCGCACTCTCTCCCTCTGATCCGTGCTCTCTCCCTCTGATCCGCGCTCTCTCCCTCTGATCCGCACCCTCTCCATCTGATCCGCGCTCTCTCCCTCTTATCCGCACTCTCTCCTTCTGATCCGCACTCTCTCCTTCTGATCCGCACTCTCTGATCCGCGCTCTCTCCCTCTGATCCGCGCTCTCTCCCTCTGATCCACGCTCTCTCCCTCTGATCCGCACCCTCTCCCTCTGATCCGTGCTCTCTCCCTCTGATCCGTGCTCTCTCCCTCTGATCCGCACCCTCTCCCTCTGATCCGCACCCTCTCCCTCTGATCCGCACCCTCTCCCTCTGATCCGCACTCTCTCCCTCTTATCCGCACTCTCTCCTTCTGATCCGCACTCTCTCCTTCTGATCCGCACTCTCTGATCCGCGCTCTCTATATGTGAGGGTCTCTGGCGGTGGACGCGCGGTATAACTGACGCCTGGTGGCGGTTCTCAGTAAACACTGCAGCTTCTTACGTCGCTCAGAAATATGCGCTTTTAATTGCCTCTTAATCGACACAGTCCAGACACATAATTAGGGGCGCGCGGCGTCCCCCGGGAGGACGGCTCAATGCGTCCACCCATTAGTCTCTGACTCTGGCCGTTGTATCGGAGGCGCGCGGACTCGCTGCTCCGGACGCTGTTTGCTTTTCGCCTCGTCTTGAACCGCTGCCAGGGAAGGTTCACAAAACACGCAGTGTTATTCTTAAAAATGAGGCCCATAAACGAGGCTGAATGGCGGTCTCCTCGGGGAGCTGGAGTTTGCTTTAGAGGTCGGGAGACCGGCCAATCGCGAGAACACGAGACATTAACATCATTATGGCGCGCACTTCCCCGCCGGAGCCGCGCCAGGTGAACGCTGCTTTATGTTCTCCGGATGGAATCACAATCTGCGCAGCCTGGCCCCGATCCTGATATTCTGCCTCAGAAATTCCGTCATTCCTCCGCTCCTGGCACGGAGAACGAGGCTCAGAAGACGTGCGCTGGACGCTCGCTGGGTCACATCTCCCCGCGGCGTATCCCCGACCCATCAACCCCGTCTCGGAATCCCAGCCATATCGGCACTGAAACATGAAGATGTTAGTAAGTCTCAGCGGAGACAGTCAGCAATGGAATCCCAATCTCTCAGCCAATCCCACAATGGGATTGCAGCTCTGGCTGTGATTAGTGTGGAAGGCAAAATGTAACAGTAGGATTGTGAATGCAGCTCTGAATGTGACTGGAGTATAGAATAATGTAAGGACAGGATTTTACTTGTTGTTCTGAATGTGTAAAAAAAAAAAAAAACTCATAATGTAACAGCCGAATTCTGAGTGCTGCTTTTGAATTTTGAATGTTGTTTTGACAGTGACTAGTGCAGAATTCTGAGTGCAGCTCTGGATGTGACCAGAGTATAAGATAATGCAATGACACAATTTTATATGTTGTTTTGACAGTGACTAGTGTATTCAGAGTGCAGCTCTGGATGTGACTGGAGTATGAAACAATTAGTTGACAATGTTCTTTAGTAACGTGGTCATGTGATGGAAGATGTGGGGTCTCCAGGTCGCCCCCCCCCCCCCCCCCCCCCCCCCCCCCCCCCCCCCCCCCCCCCCCGGCCCATCCTATCAGCAGAAAGACTCTAGTACTCCGCATCCAGGGATATCAACCTAAATTTTAATTTTTTCTGCACAATTTATCAAAAAAATCACAGAACGCCAACATTTTTACGCACAAATTAAAAACCATACTGAGCTGTAAGTGTTATAGGCGATACGTGTCGATAGGTCAGATACTAGTACTGGTCCATCCCAGCAATTACTGCCGGCTCGAATACTGAGAATTACAAAGTGACCTCAAGTCCTGGCCGCAAAAAAAATCACAAACATATCTGTTTTTCACGGACACTGGAAAAAAGTTCCCTAATTTTACGGACTGTCCAGGATTTTCTGGACGGTTGGCGACCCTGTCCGCGTCTTATGCCGTACGGAACGTATTTATTAACATTCGGAGCACGTTTTTCGTGACCTTTTTCAAACACCATTTGCCACAAAGAAAGGAAGGAAATGAGTCTTGGTGCCAGCGAATAGTCAATTCTCCCCAGCGCATGCGCTCCCAGATTTATCCCATACTGCACCAGGTGCGGATGCAGGGTGACTACAGATACCGCACAGGCTGAACCCAATGTATTTCTATAGTAGCAGTGTGACATATAGGGTTCGATACATTGTTGCTATCTAGGGATCGATATATTGTTCATATGCAGGAATCGATACATTGTTGATACCTAGAGATCGATACATTGTTGACATCCAGGGATCGATGCATTGTTTATTATCCAGGGATCGATACATTGTTGATACCTAGAGATCGATACATTGTTGACATCCAGGGATCGATACATTGTTGACATCCAGGGATCGATACATTGTTTATTGTCCAGGGATTGATACATTATTGACATCCAGGGATCGATACAGTGTTGATAATTAGGGATCAATACATTGTTGACATCAAGGAATCGATTCATTGTTGATATCCAGGGATCAATACATTGTTTATTATCCAGGGATCGATGCATTGTTGATACCTAGAGATCGATACATTGTTTATTATCCAGGGATCGATGCATTGTTGATATCCAGGGATCGATACATTGTTTATTATCCAGGGATCGATGCATTGTTGATATCCAGGGATCGATACATTGTTGATACCTAGAGATTGATACATTGTTGATATCTAGGGATCGATACATTGTTGATATCCAGGGATCGATACATTGTTGATACCTAGAGATTGATACATTGTTGCTATCCAGGGATCGATACATTGTTGATAACCAGGGATCGATACATTGTTGATACCTAGAGATCGATACATTGTTGATATCTAGGGATCGATAAATTGTTGATATCCAGGGATCGATACATTGTTTAGTATCTAGGGATCGATACATTGTTGATATCCAGGGATCGATACATTGTTGATACCTAGAGATTGATACATTGTTGATACCTAGAGATCGATACATTGTTGATATCTAGGGATCGATACATTGTTTATTATCTAGAGATCGATACATTGTTGATATCTAGGGATCGATACATTGTTGATATCCAGGGATCAATACATTGTTGATACCTAGAGATTGATACATTGTTGATACCTAGAGATCGATACATTGTTGACATCCAGGGATCGATACATTGTTGCCACCGTGTTGAAAGGTTTTTATTAAGTGAAGGTCTTCGTAGAAGGCGCCAAAAGGTAGAAATAATGTGATAAAACTGGGGCCTGTTCTCTTCACACGCGGTGGGTCCCGGGGGGCCCCGCTGCCACTGGAACATTTACTGTTGGCAGCTGAAAGCATTTGCAGAAATCCTGAACATTTAAGATGCGATTTATTATGTATGAAATCCACATTTATCGCTGTTTTCCTTCCCTGTTTCCCTCCTGCAGGAAAGTAACAGATTGAGACTTTCCTAATGCCTCAGTGACACGAACCAGGCCGCGGGGTCAAACAGAAGGAGCGATTCAGGCCCAGACCGGGGCTCTTACTCACTGCTCCACCATCATCCCAGTTATGTAGATTACAGATAATTGTAGGAAACCAAACCAGAAAAACATCAGCGGCCGGATCCAAACAGCAGAGTGAGCACTGCTACATCTACCCAAGGAGATCGCATAATGGATTACACTACAACCCCCAACATTACTCAACCCCTAAACATGACTATAGGTATTCTATGCTACTCTATACATAGAACACTACAACCCCCAACATGACTATAGGTATTCTATGCTACTCTATACATAGAACACTACAACCCCCAACATTACTCAACCCCTAAACATGACTATAGGTATTCTATGCTACTCTATACATAGAACACTACAACCCCCAACATGACCCGACCCCTGGACATGACTATATGTATTAGGTTAAGCTCTATACATCAAACTCTCTCTGTCTGTCTGTCTGTCTAACATCTCGCTGGCACATCTGGCAGAGATGGATGTGTGAGGGGGTGAGGACCGGAGTCTTCGCACTTGTAGAGCGCGGCTCATTTACACTTTGCTCATCTTCGGTGCCTCTTGAGCTCAGAACATTTGTGACATTTTCCTGAGATGCGTCATCGGACAACACTCTAATGAAGAGGGACGAGTGTCACTAATTCTACTCATCTGCTCACATAACATCCTGAAATCCTCTGTGCTGCTGGGGACCCCGCTCCTTCCACTATGTAACGCTCAGCCTATAACCTCCACAAGATCAGCACACTCCTCTCCTGAAATCCTCTGTGCTGCTGAGAGGACCCTGCTCCTTCCACTATGTAAGTCTCATCCTGTGATCTCCACAAGATCAGCGCACTTCTCTCCTGAAATCCCATGTGCTGCAGGAAGCAGAATACACTCTAAAGTGTAAGGATGACTGTGTGACAACAGGTTCCATAGATATCACAGAGCATGCTCACTATATCCTGCCATAGAAGTTAGTAGATGGAGAGGATAGCTTTCATCTCTCTCCTTCCCTTCCCAGTGACATCTGCACATCACAGAGCATGCTCACTATACCCTGCCATAGAAGATAGTAGATGGAGAGGATAGCTTTCATCTCTCTCCTTCCCTTCCCAGTGACATCTGCACCTATGACACAGAGCATGCTCACTATACCCTGCCATAGTAGACAACTTGTAAAAAGATCTGAGCTACCAGGTTACAGTTACAGATATTAGCACAGAGATACATAGTATTCAATCACACGTCATCAGTGCGGGCTGCCTTCTCACTGAGCTCCTCCCTCTTATCCAAGCTCCTCCCCCTTTCTTAGCCCCATCGTCAGCCTTCCATTATAATAATCTTGTAGTTTATCATCCTCAGTCCTTGGTGTCATGTAATCACCGCTCCACCTAGTGACTTCCTGTGGACCTTGTGAGGCACCCAGTCTGAACAAGTCAAGCTGCAGTGTGCAGCATGGTGGATGAAGCTGCAGCCTGAGTGATTTGTGCCACAGACTCCAGTAGGAGATACAGCTAAGCTGGGGTCTGTGGTACAAGCTGTGCAATATTGGGGCAGAGCTGCAGTGTAAAGCATGGTAGAGGGACAGAGAAGAGTTTCTATTGATGGGGTAGAACTTTGGACTATGTCAGACTCCAATGCACCGTAGAGATCCTGATCACGGCTGTTCTCTATTGGAGAAAAGAAGTCAGGCAAAGCATGGGGGACTGAATAAGAACCTGACTGCAAGTAGATTTCAGTCTACAACACGGAATACGATATCACATTCGAAGCGATTGAATTTGCAGAATTCTCTATTATCCTAGATTTTCAGAAGTCTGGACCGTCCCTTTAAATGTGCTGCGTTCAGGACCGCTGTCCTTTATCAGGGTCCTATATGTTATATAATGAGAGAATATGGTACATGATGGATCAGCGCCTTGTACCCATCACCTCCTGTCAGACCCCCCCTCAGGGATACGACCCGCAGCCCCCCGATCCAGAGACGCTGGCAATCTCAGTAATAACGTGTCAAGTCGCTCCCGGCCGGCTCAGCGTGATATTTGGTAATAACTGACATAATTCAATGTCCGCTGTGGTTATCTCCTGTCTGCTGAGATACGGCGCTGCGTAACGCGCTGCGGTCCGAGAGGACGACCAAATAGAAAATGGAAGTCTTCTAAAAATATATCACATCCTGCTGAGAGTCAAAAGCTCTATTAAAGGTATAGCAGAGAGGAGTGTGTGTGCTGCAGAGCAGCTCTGCACAGCTTGGAGAGGGAGTGCACTGTAAAGCAGAGAGAGCGTCATGTGACCACCTCTCTATATGTACTCAGTTGGTGGTCATCCAGACAGGAAGTCAGTGGTTACTAGGCAACCTCACCCTGCTGTATACACAGGGGCCGACAGTATACACTAAGCTCAGCAGGTAGCGGCACGATGCAACAGCTCATTGGTGTCTTCTCTTCTGTCTCGTCTTCTTGCAGTTTACGCAACGGATCAGGTTTGGCGCATGAAGGTGGCAGAATGGTGGAATCATCAGTCCTTTGTGTCCCCCCAGAAATTTAGGGCTTGGATTCTTCTAGAACATTCCTGGCACAAGGCGCTGATAACTGCAGACTAACAATGCCGAGGTTTACATGGAGATTAGACGCAAAGGCGTATCGGAGATCAGCGGAGAAAATCATGAATGGCATCAGTGAGGTATGAGGCACCATGTGAGAATCATGAATGGCATCAGTGAGGTATGAAGCATGCCATGTGTCCTACCTCCTCTAAGGGCGTAGTCTAAGTGAACCCTTCAATCTTCACAGTACCCCTGATGGTGGGGATAGACTTTCCCAAGGGGAACACCAGGTCGCTACCTCTGGAGGAGGATAGGCACACGAGGCAGCTGGTCCAGGAGGTACCTGAGCGAGGTACCAGAGGTACAGACGTCAGCAGGCCGAGTTGTAACCAGGAGCAGGACCAAAGGATGAGGCTGAGGTGAAGTCAAACAGGCAATAGGTCAGGGCAGGCGGCACAGGTACAGGTCAGGCAATCCGGGTCGGCAACAGGAGAGTCAAGGCAAGCAGGCAGGGATCAGATGGTTAGCAGAATCCAGGAACGAAGTACAAGTCAGGAACACACATGAGTATCAGGATCTTTAGCAAAACACAAGGGATGATAACCGGAAGAGAAGTCCAGCTCAATTTCGAGCAGCCGGCAAAGAGCTCTCCAGAGCTTAGAGGTAAACTGGACTCCGCGATCGGAAACAATATGCCAAGGTAGACCATGCAAGAGGAATATGTGTCTCATCAACAGTTTAGCAAGTTCAGCAGCCGAGGGCAGTCCAGCCAAAGTAACGAAGTGCGCCATCTTGGAGAAGTGGTCCACCACCACCCAGATAGCTGTACATCCGGCAGAAGAGGGCAGATCTGTAACAAAGTGTTACCATAGGGCATCATGGAAGAGGTAACAACAGCCCGGGTGGTTTGGTCCTTGAGACTTTATTCTGAGCACAGACGGTGCAGGCAGACACATAATCACGCACATCCTTAGACAGTGTGGGCCACCAGTAGTGGCGAGACAAAAGTTCTGTGGTCTTGCGGATTCCTGTGTGATGAGACAGTTTGGAGTTGTGCCCCCAAGCTAGAATATGTTTTCTCTTGGCAGATGGCACGAATGTCTTCCCGGGAGGGATGTCTTTCATCAGGACAGGAGCCACTGTGATCAAGTGAGCAGGATTTAGGATGTACTCAGGCTCCTCCTGCTGGTCGGAGAAGTCAAATGACCGAGACACAGCATCCTCCTTGATGTTCTTCTCGGCTGACTGAAAGTGAAGCTCAAAATCAAAATGGGAGAAGAAGAGTGCCCATCTGGCTTGGCGAGGGTTCAGGCGCTGGGCCGTCTGCAGATATGTAAGGTTCTTGTGGTCGGTGAAGATTATCACCGGATGCTGGGCCCCCTCCAAAAGATAACGCCACTCCTCCAAGGCAAGTTTTATGGCCAGAAGCTCCCTGTCTCCTACACAGTAACTCCTCTCAGCAGGGGAGAAGAACTTGGAGGAGAATCCACATGTAAACATGTTGCCCTTGGAACCTCTCTGTAGTAAAACAGCTTTGGCTCCTATGGAGGAGGCGTCCACTTCTAAAAAGAATTGGCAGGAGACATCGGGATGACGCAGAACAGGTGCAGAAGCAGAGGATCTCTTTAATTGGACGAAGGCGGCCTCCGCCTCAGGAGTCCAGACTCTGGCATTCACCCCTTTCTTAGTAAGAGCGGATATCGGAGATGTAGGAGAAATTCGGGATGAACTGACGATAGAAATTAGCAAATCCAAGGAAGCACTGTATAGCACGAAGACCCTGTGGGCGGGGCCAGTCCATTACTGCATTCAATTTTTCAGGATCCATCAGAAATACGGCATCCGAGATGATGTCTCCGAGGAATGGTACGGCGTAAAGTTTGGCGTAAAGTTAATTCTCTCTCAACCGCTGTAATACCAAACGTACATGCTTCCGGTGAGTGGTCAGATCTGGAGAATAGATCAGTATATCGTCCAGGTACACTATCACGCAGACATAGAGCAGGTACCGGAAGATAACGTTTACCAAGGGCATGACGAGATACTCGTAGTGTCCGTTACGAGTGTTGAAAGCAGCCTTCCACTCTTCGGTTTTATGCGCCGCGCATGTCAAACTTTGTGAAGACCTTAGCTCCCCGGATCCTGTCAAAGAGTTCGGAGATTAGTGGAAGAGGGTATCGATTCTGGACTGTAACCTTATTCAGACCTCGATAGTCAATACAGGACCGTAAGGATCCATCTTTTTTCTGCACAAAGAAGAACCCGGCACCGGCTGGTGAAGTAGATTTCCGGATAAACCCCCTCTCAAGATTCTCCTTGATGTAATCAGACATCGCTTGGGTCTCGGGAAGTGAGAGTGGGTAGACTCAACCACGAGGAGGAGTGGCACCAGGCAGAAGGTCAATCGGGCAATCATATGGACGATGAGGAGGCAGGGTCTCGGGCTCTTTCTTACTGAAGACATCTGCAAAACTGGCATACTGCTGCGGAAGTCCAGGCAGGTCTACAGGTACAGTATGCGAGGAAGCAGGTCGGACTTCTGATGAGCAGGTAGACTGGCAGGAAGAACCCCAACGCAGAATCTGACCGGAGTTCCAGTCCACAAGTACGCATTCATGGACGCTGGCAGCACATAGAAGGAAATCATCTCTGAATGCAGAACCCCTATTTTCAACTTAAGGGGCATAGTAACAGAAAGCACAGGTTCAGGGAGTGGCAGTCCATTTACGGAAGCCACTGACAGAGGCCTTTCTAGACGGAAGGTAGGTGAGCCGGTACTGATGGACGAGAGCTTGCTGAATGAAGTTACCGGCTGACCCAGAGTCCAAGAACACAAGAGAGTCCAAGAATGCAAGCACAGTGTGACTCCCTTGTGAGAATCACCGGAACTGAAAGTTTGGGAGAAGGCTTCTCATTGTCTAGGACCACCTCTCTAACTGATCTTCTGTGGACAATTACGCATAAAGTAGGTCTTGCCTCCACAATGGGGTGGTCTTCTGGTGCATGCGACCTCCTTAGAACGTTCCCTGAAACGCATATCTATCCTTGCGGCCAAAGAGATCAGGTCATTCAGAGTAGACGGATGGTCGCGACCAGCTAATTCATCCTTAATCCGGTCAGAAAGGTCCTCCCAGAACACCGCCAGTTGAGCCTCATTGTTCCATGCAAGTTTGGCAGCCAGGGTACGAAACTGGATGGCGTACTGACCCACAGACGAGGAACCCTGTCGTAGACACAGCAGAGCCGCGGAGGACGTGCGGCCGGGCTCTTCAAAGACAAGCTGGAAGGTAGCCAGGAAAGACTGCAGATTCCATGTTCCTAAATAGGATTTGCCCACGCAAGGGACTTATCAGCCAGCAGCGACACAATGAAGGCAACCTTGGACCGCTCAGTGGGAAACTTCTGGCCATGCAACTCAAAGGCACTGGTTCAGGACTCCACAACAGGTTTTTGGATCTCCACCACTGCGTGATGGCAGAGGGAGTTGCACACCAGCGGCACACAAATCCGGATTTACCGGTGTGGGTATTGCAGGGGTAGCAGCGGCTGGCGACCCGGCAGTAGCTGGAGAAGAGATGGCGGGCAGCAACATTTTTCATGAACTACATCAAGATATCCTGAGGTTCGCTCTGACGCCTCACTTCACGTAACAATTCCTGAACGACCGGCTGGGGTGACCTATTGATGGGCGTGTGATTGTTCAATGTTACATCTTTCATGAGGGGTGCTTTCTGTGAACTGTTCCATGTACTGTGAAGCACTGCTTATGGATATGGGATTTTTTCATCCCCTGTGCTCTATAGTCATTGTGTTCATGTCAACTCCCCTCAGGTGTAGACCGCACGTTATTGATGTAGTTCTGTCTCTATTTGGATGATGTTTTATATATTTATTTAAGCCCTGTCTAGACTCAGTTTTTTTTTGTTTAGGCGCATGGCATCAGTGAGGTATGAGGCACCATGTGAAAATCATGAATGGCATCAGTGAGGTATGAGGCACCATGTGATAATAAAAAATTAGGTATGAAGTCCATCCTCTTTTCCCTATTCCTCCTCTCATTCATCTCCTCCATCTCCTCCTTCTCCTTCCTCTCCCCCATATCTCTCTTCTCTTCCTCCTCTCCTCTTCTCTTATATCTCCCACCTGTTCTCCACCCTCATCCTCCTCTCATCTCCCTTTTCTCCCTATTCTACTCCATCTCCCTCCTCTTCTCCACCTTCTCTTCTTCTCCCTCTCCTTACTCTCATCCCTTTCCTACCTCTCCTCCATCATCCTTCTCTCCCTCTTCTCCTCCATTTCCCTCCTCTCTTCCATCTCCATCCTCTTCTTCTCCCTCTCCCTCCTGTCCTTCCTCTCCTCCCTTTTCCTCCCTCCCGTCCTCTTCCTCTTCTTCTCCCTCCTCTTCCTCTTCTTTTCCCTCTCCTCCCTTTCCTTCCTCTCACTCCTCTCCTCCCTCTCCTGTCCTCCCGCTCTCTTCTCCACCTTCCTCCTCATCCTCTTTTTCTCCCTCCTGTTCCTCTTCTTCTCCCCCCCTCTTCTTCTTCTCCCTCCTCTTCTTCTTCTCCCTCTCCTCCCTTTCCTTCCTCCACCTCCCTCCTCTCCTCCCACTCCCTCCTCCACCTCCCTTCTCTTCCTCTTCCTCTCCCTCCTCCACCTCCCTCCTCTCCTCCCTCTCCCTCCTCCACCTCCCTTCTCTTCCTCTTCCTCTCCCTCCTCCACCTCCCTTCTCTTCCTCTCCATCCTCTTCTCCCTTTTCCTCTCTCTCCCTCCTCTTCTTCACCTCCCTCCTCTTCTCCCTCTCCCTCCTCTTCTCCATCTCCCTCCTCTCCATCCTCTCCCTCCTCCACCTCTCTCCTCTCCATCCTCTCCCTCCTCCACCTCCCTTCTCTTCCTCTTCCTCTCCCTCCTCTCCTCCCTCTCCCTCCTCGACCTCCCTTCTCTTCCTCTTCCTCTCCATCCTCTCCTCCCTTTTCCTCTCCTCCCTTTTCCTCCCTCTTCTTCTCCATCCTCTCCTCCCTCCTCCCTTTTCTTCCCTCTCCCTCCTCTTCTCCACCTCCCTCCTCTTCTCCATCTCTCTCCTCTCCCTCCTCTCCTCCCTCTCCCTCCTCCACCTCCCTTCTCTTCCTCTTCCTCTCCATCCTCTCCTCCCTTTTCCTCTCCTCCCTTTTCCTCCCTCTCCCTCCTCTCCTCCCTCTCCCTCCTCTCCTCCCTCTCCCTCCTCTACCTCCCTTCTCTTCCTCTCCATCCTCTCCTCCCTTTTCCTCTCCTCCCTTTTCCTCCCTCTCCCTCCTCTTCTCCATCTCCCTCCTCCTCCCTCCCCTCCTCCCCCCTTCTCTTCCTCTCCATCCTCTCCTCCCTTTTCCTCTCCTCCCTTTTCCTCCCTCTTCTTCTCCATCCTCTCCTCCCTCCTCCCTTTTCTTCCCTCTCCCTCCTCTTCTCCACCTCCCTCCTCTTCTCCATCTCTCTCCTCTCCCTCCTCCACCTCCCTTCTCTTCCTCTCCATCCTCTCCTCCCTTTTCCTCTCCTCCCTTTTCCTCCCTCTCCTCCCTCTCCCTCCTCTACCTCCCTTCTCTTCCTCTCCATCCTCTCCTCCCTTTTCCTCCCTCCCCCTCCTCTCCTCCCTCTCCCTCCTCTCCTCCCTCTCCCTCCTCCACCTCTCTCCTCTCCATCCTCTCCCTCCTCCACCTCCCTTCTCTTCCTCTTCCTCTCCCTCCTCTCCTCCTTCTCCCTCCTCGACCTCCCTTCTCTTCCTCTTCCTCTCCATCCTCTCCTCCCTTTTCCTCTCCTCCCTTTCCCTCCCTCTTCTTCTCCATCCTCTCCTCCCTCCTCCCTTTTCTTCCCTCTCCCTCCTCTTCTCCACCTCCCTCCTCTTCTCCACCTCCTTCCTCTTCTCCATCTCTCTCCTCTCCCTCCTCTCCTCCCTCTCCCTCCTCCACCTCCCTTCTCTTCCTCTCCATCCTCTCCTCCCTTTTCCTCTCCTCCCTTTTCCTCCCTCTCCCTCCTCTTCTCCATCTCCCTCCTCTCCTCCTCCACCTCCCTTCTCTTCCTCTCCATCCTCTCCTCCCTTTTCCTCTCCTCCCTTTTCCTCCCTCTCCCTCCTCTCCTCCCTCTCTCTTCTCTCATTTGCTCCACTTTTAGTGTGTAACCTGCATCTCATTGTTTTTTTTAATTGCCCGTTTGGCTGTGAAGTCGAGCACATTTCCTAATGAATTAAGAATGAACCAATCAATTATAGTAAAGAGGAGTCAGGAGAGCGGCTGCTCCGCATAGCAGAGACTTAATTAGATTAATTGGTCATCTCTTACCTATGTTAATTGCTGGAACAAGACTTTAACCCCCACCCCCCCCACCCCAAGTTATAACACATCAGCTATTTATGCAGTCTCTTCCTCCTGTGCAGTCACTGTGTGCAGTCTCTTCTTCCTGTGCAGTCACTGTGTGCAGTCTCTTCTTCCTGTGCAGTCACTGTGTGCAGTCTCTTCCTCCTGTGCAGTCACTGTGTGCAGTCTCTTCCTCCTGTACAGTCACTGTGTGCAGTCTGTTCCTCCTGTGCAGTCACTGTGTGCAGTCTCTTCCTCCTGTGCAGTCACTGTGTGCAGTCTCTTCTCCTGTACAGTCACTGTGTGCAGTCTCTTCTCCTGTACAGTCACTGTGTGCAGTCTGTTCCTCCTGTTCAGTCACTGTGTGCAGTCTCTTCCTCCTGTGCAGTCACTGTGTGCAGTCTCTTCTCCTGTACAGTCACTGTGTGCAGTCTCTTCCTCTTGTGCAGTCACTGTGTGCAGTCTCTTCCTTCTGTACAGTCACTGTGTGCAGTCTCTTCCTTCTGTACAGTCACTGTGTGCAGTCTCTTCTCCTGTACAGTCACTGTGTGCAGTCTCTTCCTCCTGTACAGTCACTGTGTGCAGTCTCTTCTCCTGTACAGTCACTGTGTGCAGTCTCTTCTCCTGTACAGTCACTGTGTGCAGTCTCTTCCTTCTGTGTAGTCACTGTGTGCAGTCTCTTCCTCCTGTACAGTCACTGTGTGCAGTCTCTTCTCCTGTACAGTCACTGTGTGCAGTCTCTTCTCCTGTGCAGTCACTGTGTGCAGTCTCTTCCTCCTGTGTAGTCACTGTGTGCAGTCTCTTCTCCTGTACAGTCACTGTGTGCAGTCTCTTCCTCCTGTGCAGTCACTGTGTGCAGTCTCTTCCTCCTGTGCAGTAACTGTGTGCAGTCTCTTCCTCCTGTGCAGTCACTGTGTGCAGTCTCTTCCTCCTGTGCAGTCACTGTGTGCAGTCTCTTCCTCCTGTGCAGTCACTGTGTGCAGTCTCTTCCTCCCGTGCAGTCACTGTGTGCAGTCTCTTCCTCCTGTACAGTCACTGTGTGCAGTCTATTCCTCCTGTGCAGTCACTGTGTGCAGTCTCTTCCTTCTGTGCAGTCACTGTGTGCAGTCTCTTCTCCTGTACAGTCACTGTGTGCAGTCTCTTCCTCCTGTGCAGTCACTGTGTGCAGTCTCTTCCTCCTGTGCAGTCACTGTGTGCAGTCTCTTCCTCCTGTTTAGTCACTGTGTGCAGTCTCTTCCTCCTGTGCAGTCACTGTGTGCAGTCTCTTCTCCTGTACAGTCACTGTGTGCAGTCTCTTCCTCCTGTGCAGTCACAACCCGACACTTTGCTGTTGGGAACTTTGCAGAAATCTCGTAATTAAACGTAACGCTTCCATGTTGTGATCTGGGCGAGCGGATCGTCCGTTCTCCTGCAGGAGCGGTCACTCGACATTTGGCGGCATTCGTTCCTTGTCAGTAATGAACTGTGACACGCGCCCGGGGCCGGAGTTCTTTCTCCAGTCCGGAGGCTCGTGCGGTTGGTACGTCTCTGTCACAATGACTTATCAGGGACACGATCGGCGTGGCGGTTATATTTATATACAGGGCACAGGTAGCGCAGGAAAACGCACGCCTCACTCTATTTATAACTGTGCGGGAAACGGAAATCAAAAGCGAATGTTTGATTATAATCTTATTACTCACAACACCGCTGCTAGAAATAAAGCTAAATCACCGAGCATGAGAAGTGGTACTGTGCACTGTCCGTATCTACAGAAGAGGTAGTGGTACTGTGCACTGTCCGTATCTACAGAAGGTAGTGGTACTGTGCACTGTCCGTATCTACAGAAGAGGTAGTGGTACTGTGCACTGTCCGTATCTACAGAAGAGGTAGTGGTACTGTGCACTGTCCGTATCTACAGAAGAGGTAGTGGTACTGTGCACTGTCTGTATCTACAGAAGAGGTAGTGGTACTGTGCACTGTCCGTATCTACAGAAGAGGTAGTGGTACTGTGCACTGTCCATATCTACAGAAGAGGTAGTGGTACTGTGCACTGTCCATACATACAGACAAGGTAGTGGTACTGTGCACTGTCCGTATCTACAGAAGAGGTAGTGGTACTGTGCACTGTCTGTATCTACAGAAGAGGTAGTGGTACTGTGCACTGTCCGTATCTACAGAAGAGGTAGTGGTACTGTGCACTGTCCATATCTACAGAAGAGGTAGTGGTACTGTGCACTGTCCATACATACAGACAAGGTAGTGGTACTGTGCACTGTCCGTATCTACAGAAGAGGTAGTGGTACTGTTCACTGTCCGTATCTACAGAAGAGGTAGTGGTACTGTTCACTGTCCGTATCTACAGAAGAGGTAGTGGTACTGTGCACTGTCCATACATACAGACGAGGTAGTGGTACTGTGCACTGTCCACATCTACAGAAGAGGTAGTGGTACTGTGCACTGTCCATACATACAGACGAGGTAGTGGTACTGTGCACTGTCCGTATCTACAGACGAGGTAGTGGTACTGTGCACTGTCCACATCTACAGACGAGGTAGTGGTACTGTGCACTGTCCATACATACAGAAGAGGTAGTGGTACTGTGCACTGTCCATACATACAGAAGAGGTAGTGGTACTGTGCACTGTCCGTGTCTACAGAAGAGGTAGTGGTACTGTGCACTGTCCACATCTACAGAAGAGGTAGTGGTACTGTGCACTGTCCATACATACAGACGAGGTAGTGGTACTGTGCACTGTTCGTATCTACAGACGAGGTAGTGGCACTGTGCACTGTCCATACATACAGACAAGGTAGTGGTACTGTGCACTGTCTGTATCTACAGAAGAGGTAGTGGTACTGTGCACTGTCCGTATCTAAAGAAGAGGTAGTGGTACTGTGCACTGTCCATATCTACAGTAGGATGTGACCCCTCTTCTATCTTTGCCGCTGTGGATTCAGCCACAGATCGATGAAGATTTCCTAATTCATTAAAAATAGTGGAATTTACTACATAAAATGGATACATTTTTGTTACATTGTATTACTCTCTTCTATATTATACTACTTGATATTATGTACATTACTTTTTTTACAGTATTTTATATCATACTTTCTACCTTGCGTTGCTCCACCGTCTTGTGTTATTCCGCATTACACGGATAGAGTGCGTGCCTCAGGTCGAGGGCAGGGCTCTCTCTGATCTCCAGGTCACTGGGCACCCCCTGCCCCGCCGGTCATCAGTCTCCCCTCCCGTTTGGCTCAGCTGACAGTATTGATCACATTGCCTAGAGCTCCATAAAAAGAGATGATGTTGGTTTGTGTAGCCACAGATCAATGTCCGATCCATCAAGATTAGTGTAAATCCAAACAGGGCCATTTGTCAAGCGCGTTCCGTCCACACCAAGAAAACGCGTCGTCCCTGGAGAGATTCAGAACTGTTCCCACCAGACCTGGTTATCGGGAATTCATCAGTAACCTGTCACCTCCTTGTTTTACACCTCACTAATCCTCACACCGTCTGCTCCCAAATCTCTTCTTATCTCTTCATTATATATTTTTTCTGTTTCTGTACATGGGTATAATAAAACTAAGACTGGAAATGATTCATAGTCTTCAGATTAAATGTAGTGAGCATGCTCTGCACGAGGGAAGAGGAGCTGAGCTGTCTTCTATGGGAGAATGTAGTGAGCATGCTCTGCAAGAGGGAAGAGGAGCTGAGCTGTCTTCTATGAGAGACTGTAGTGAGCATGCTCTGCACGAGGGAAGAGGAGCTGAGCTGTCTTCTATGAGAGACTGTAGTGAGCATGCTCTGCACGAGGGAAGAGGAGCTGAGCTGTCTTCTATGGGAGAATGTAGTGAGCATGCTCTGCACGAGGGAAGAGGAGCTGAACTGTCTTCTATGGGAGAATGTAGTGAGCATGCTCTGCAAGAGGGAAGAGGAGCTGAGCTGTCTTCTATGAGAGACTGTAGTGAGCATGCTCTGCACGAGGGAAGAGGAGCTGAGCTGTCTTCTATGAGAGACTGTAGTGAGCATGCTCTGCACGAGGGAAGAGGAGCTGAGCTGTCTTCTATGGGAGAATGTAGTGAGCATGCTCTGCACGAGGGAAGAGGAGCTGAACTGTCTTCTATGGGAGAATGTAGTGAGCATGCTGTGCACGAGGGAAGAGGAGCTGAGCTGTCTTCTATGGGAGAATGTAGTGAGCATGCTCTGCAAGAGGGAAGAGGAGCTGAGCTGTCTTCTATGAGAGACTGTAGTGAGCATGCTCTGCACGAGGGAAGAGGAGCTGAGCTGTCTTCTATGAGAGACTGTAGTGAGCATGCTCTGCAAGAGGGAAGAGGAGCTGAGCTGTCTTCTATGAGAGACTGTAGTGAGCATGCTCTGCAAGAGGGAAGAGGAGCTGAGCTGTCTTCTATGGGAGAATGTAGTGAGCATGCTCTGCAAGAGGGAAGAGGAGCTGAGCTGTCTTCTATGAGAGACTGTAGTGAGCATGCTCTGCAAGAGGGAAGAGGAGCTGAGCTGTCTTCTATGAGAGACTGTAGTGAGCATGCTCTGCAAGAGGGAAGAGGAGCTGAGCAGTCTTCTATGAGAGACTGTAGTGAGCATGCTCTGCACGAGGGAAGAGGAGCTGAGCTGTCTTCTATGAGAGACTGTAGTGAGCATGCTCTGCAAGAGGGAAGAGGAGCTGAGCTGTCTTCTATGGGAGAATGTAGTGAGCATGCTCTGCACGAGGGAAGAGGAGCTGAGCTGTCTTCTATGGGAGAATGTAGTGAGCATGCTCTGCAAGAGGGAAGAGGAGCTGAGCTGTCTTCTATGAGAGACTGTAGTGAGCATGCTCTGCAAGAGGGAAGAGGAGCTGAGCTGTCTTCTATGAGAGACTGTAGTGAGCATGCTCTGCACGAGGGAAGAGGAGCTGAGCTGTCCCTTTAGTTTTTGACTTCTATGAGAGAATGTAGTGAGCATGCTCTGTGACAAGTGCATGTGAGCGGGTGGACAGGGAGAGCCAGGGCCGGTACAAGGCAGGGGCCGAAGGAGCGGGTGCCCTGGGCGCTACCATTTGCGGACAGGAGGGGGGCGCAGGCAGGGCCGCTGATAGGCCAGTACAGCTGGCCCAGTTGTACCGGGCCCGGCTGGCAGGGGGGCCCGGGCTGCCGACTCCCGAGCCATTTTAATTTTTTTGCTGCGCGCTTCTAAAGGTTAAAGGGGCGGTGACTGAGTCAGTGACGTCGCGGGGGAAGCCTCTTTGGGCGGCGCTGTAATCGGCTGGTGCGCTGGAGGCCGGGGAGATCCTCCTGCTGCAGGGTTGTTGTGCCGAACGAGCGCTCAGGCTGGTGCTCCGGGGGTAGCGCAAGTTGGAAACGGCAGATCAAAGGGGGTGGATCAGGCTGATGTGCTGATATCGTAGTGGCGATCTCCAGTAACAGCAGGCAGTGTGGGGGCGGCGCTCACTCACTGACGTCACACGCTTCTCCTCCCACTAGGCGGCGCAGGCGCGTGACGTCAGTGAGTGAGCGCTGCCGCCCGCACTTGTTACTGGAGGGTGGAGGGAGGAGGCAGGAGCTGAATGTAAGGTCGGTATGTGTCATCCACAGATCCCCCTCCATAACAGTGCCATCCACAGATCCCCCCATAACAGTGCCATCCACAGATCCCCTCCATAACAGTGCCAGATCCACAGATCCTCTCCATAACAGTGCCATCCACAGATCCCCTCCATAACAGTGCCATCCACAGATCCCCTCCATAACAGTGCCATCCACAGATCCCCTCCATAACAGTGCCATCCACAGATCCCCTCCATAACAGTGCCATCCACAGATCCCCTCCATAACAGTGCCATCCACAGATCCCCTCCATAACAGTGCCATCCACAGATCCCCTCCATAAAAGTGCCATTCACAGATCCCCTCCATAACAGTGCCATCCACAGATCCCCTCCATAACAGTGCCATCCACAGATCCCCTCCATAACAGTGCCATCCACAGATCCCCTCCATAACAGTGCCATCCACAGATCCCCTCCATAACAGTGCCATCCACAGATCCCCTCCATAACAGTGCCATCCACAGATCCCCTCCATAACAGTGCCATCCACAGATCCCCTCCATAAAAGTGCCATCCACAGATCCCCTCCATAAAAGTGCCATTCACAGATCCCCTCCATAACAGTGCCATCCACAGATCCCCTCCATAACAGTGCCATCCACAGATCCCCTCCATAACAGTGCCATCCACAGATCCCCTCCATAACAGTGCCATCCACAGATCCCCTCCATAACAGTGCCATCCACAGATCCCCTCCATAACAGTGCCATCCACAGATCCCCTCCATAACAGTGCCATCCACAGATCCCCTCCATAACAGTGCCATCCACAGATCCCCTCCATAACAGTGCCATTCACAGATCCCCTCCATAACAGCGCCATTCACAGACGACCCCCCAGCGCCATAAATATCACTTGTAGACAAATCTGCATGTTGTTTCAAGGCGGCGTCTGGGGAGGGGCCAAGGGCGGGGCCAGGGGTGTGGCTGAAGGAGGGATCAGGGGGTGGAGCTGAAGGGGGCCCCGTCATGTATGCTGTACGGGGCCCCATGATTTCTATCAGCGGCCCTGGGCGCAGGTGAAGTGCCAGCAGTGTACAGCTTCACTGTACCACATTAGCCAAGCGCCACTTGCTGTGCTTGCTGTGCTGAGTGCGCTCCTGCACCCGCCTACACCGTCCACACCAGCCATGTCAGCGCTGCTCCTTCTCTCCCCCTATGAATTTTGTGCCGACTGCGCTCCTGGCTCGGGCTCCCTTTCCTCCTCTGCGTTTCCTCGCCCCCCCCCCCCCCCCCCATGGAGGATTCATTTGGTTGATACCACCGGCGTGTGACGTGTGACGTCACGCGGATCACGCCGGAGGCGAGGTGTGAGGTGAGAGAGGGAGGACTCGCGCAGCCTACAGGGAGCTGTGTCGGCGCGTGAAGAACAAGCCACGAGGAGCCTGCCTTCACTAGCTGCTACTCACACACAGACTGTAAAAAGTAAGAAAATAATGTAATACAAATAACAAACAAATTTTTTTCTTAAAAACGGGGGGGGGGGGGGGGGGGGGGGCGCAGTTTGCCATCTTCGCCCTGGGCACCAAATGGCCTTGTCCCAGCCCTGGGGAGAGCTGACCATATTATTCACTTCTATGGGAGACTGTAGTGAGCGTGCTCTGTGACAAGCATATCCATCGTTCAACCTGTCTCCTTTATTTACTGACATATATAGGAGAGTGTAGTGAGAGTGCTCTGTGAGAGGCTTCTATGAAAGAGTACAGCGAACATGCTGTGTGGCAAGTGCATTCGGTGATCCCAGCTATCCCAGTTACTTATTGACTCATATGGGAGCGTTCAATAACTGTGCTTTATGAGAAGGAGGAGGAAGAGCTGTATCTGTTATGTTTTGACTTTTATGCAAGAGTATAGTGAGCATGCTTTTTTAAAGAAATTCATGAGAGAGAATGGGGAGGAAGCGTTAAGATCATGTCCCCATTACTTATTGACTTTTATAGGAGAGTGTAGTGAGCATGCTCTGTGAGAAGCGTATGAGAGAGTAGATCTGAGTTGAAATGTCCATCTTATTGACCTACATAAGAGAGTCTAGTGGGCATGCTCTGCGAGAAATGGATGAGATTGAATAGGGAGGATGAGCTGAATTCTCCCCATTACTTACTGACCTATAAAAGTGTAGTGAGCATGCTCTGTGAGAAGCGTATGAGAGGGTAGATATGAGTTGAAAAGTCCACCATATTGACCTACATAAGAGAGTTTAGTGGGCATGCTCTGACTGTGAGATATGGATGAGACGGAGGAAGAGTTGAAATGTCCACCAGATTGACCTACATAAGAGAGTCTAGTGGGCATGCTCTGCGAGAAATGCATGAGACTGAATAGGGAGGATGAGCTGAATTCTCCCCATTACTTACTGACATATAAAAGAGTCTAGTGGGCATGCTCTGTGAGAAGCGTATAAGAGAGGGTAGATCTGAGTTGAAATGTCCATCATATTGACCTACATAAGAGAGTCTAGTGGACATGCTCTGTGAGATATGGATGAGACGGAGGAAGAGTTGAAATGTCCACCATATTGACCTACATAAGAGAGTCTAGTGGGC
Organism: Bufo bufo; assembly: GCF_905171765.1. NCBI lineage: Eukaryota > Metazoa > Chordata > Amphibia > Anura > Bufonidae > Bufo > Bufo bufo. Next base: position 553,909,223 of record NC_053393.1, on the reverse strand, counting down.
ATGCTCTGCGAGAAATGGATGAGACGGAGGAAGAGTTGAAATGTCCACCATATTGACCTTCATAAGAGAGTCTAGTGGGCATGCTCTGCGAGAAATGGATGAGACGGAGGAAGAGTTGAAATGTCCACCAGATTGACCTACATAAGAGAGTCTAGTGGGCATGCTCTGCGAGAAATGGATGAGACGGAGGAAGAGTTGAAATGTCCACCATATTGACCTACATAAGAGAGTCTAGTGGGCATGCTCTGCGAGAAATGCATGAGACTGAATAGGGAGGATGAGCTGAATTCTCCCCATTACTTACTGACATATAAAAGAGTGTATCCAACAATGGTGCAGTCGGCACTCCGTGTTTCATTGTATTTTGTCTGTTTGAGAAAGGCTCATCTTAGGAGCCGAAACGCGTCACAGTTGTTCTTTATGTGACTAATAAAAGAGAAAGATATGGTATCCAGGGAGTGCCGGTCTTGTCTTGTACAATATAAAAGAGTGTAGTGAGCATGCTCTGTCAGAAGCACATGAGAGAGAGCATAGGAAAGAACAACTGAGATGTCCCTATAGGTTGGTGTAGTCAGCATACTGTAGGAGAAGTCTATGAGGAGTCGGAGGAAGAACTGAGCTGTCCCTGTTAGGTAGAGTGTAGTGAGCATGCTATGTCAGAAGTGCATGAGGCGGGGGCCGAGCTGTCCCCATTGCTTATTGACCTCTATAGGAATGTGTAGTGAGCATGCTCTGTGAGAAGCAAATAAGGACAACTAAGGAGGAAGAACTAGACTGTCTCTGCTACCTATGGACTTATTTAGAATATTGTAGTGAGCATGCTCCATGAGAATTGTCTGAGGGTAGAGGCGCTGAGCGGTCCCCATTACTTAGCAAAAAAAGTTTAAAAATATGTTAAAATATTAAACAATTGTCCATTTTCTGATGTCCGAATTACTTTAAACGTCGTTCACATTGGTTCCAATGTCCCACAGTATTTTCCAGCTCCGATTACCCGGTGAACTCCAGAAGTCCTGCAATTCTTCCATGGTGATGGTCCTAAAGCCCAGTTGCTGCCTTCTGAAGCTGTTTAGGACAAGCTGCCCTGCAAATCAATGCACCAGAGCATACTTAAGTACAGACACTGGGCCAGCAGGGGGCAGCACAGGAACACGAGGTCCTGAGAGCTAACCTGAAATCAGCAGAATTCGGCTACAGTTCCAGCAATTCCCCCAGTTATAGTGTCGTCATTCATTCCAGGAGAGACACTGTCATTCTGAGGGATACCATGGCGATTCATTGCAGTCTGTCAGCTGACAGTCCTGCATTCTGGGAGTTGTAGTGGTCCTGGACCTGTCCTCTGCCTTCTACATTACTATGTCCTCCTCCTCCTGGACCTGTCCTCTGCCTTCTACATTACTATGTCCTCCTCCTTCTGGACCTGTCCTCTGCCTTCTACATTACTATGTCCTCCTCCTCCTGGACCTGTCCTCTGCCTTCTACATTACTATGTCCTCCTCCTCCTGGACCTGTCCTCTGCCTTCTACATTACTATGTCCTCCTCCACCTGGACCTGTCCTCTGCCTTCTACATTACTATGTCCTCCTCCTTCTGGACCTGTCCTCTGCCTTCTACATTACTATGTCCTCCTCCTCCTGGACCTGTCCTCTGCCTTCTACATTACTATGTCCTCCTCCTCCTGGACCTGTCCTCTGCCTTCTACATTACTATGTCCTCCTCCACCTGGACCTGTCCTCTGCCTTCTACATTACTCTGTCCTCCTCCTCCTGGACTTGTTCTCTGCCGTCTACATTACTCTGTCCTCATCCTCCTGGACCTGTTCTCTGCCTTTTACATTACTCTGTCCTCCTCCTCCTGGACCTCTCCTCTGCCTTTTACATTACTCTGTCCTCCTCCTACTAGAACTGTCCTCTGCCTTCTACATTACTATGTCCTCATCCTCCTGGACCTGTTCTCTGCCTTCTACATTACTCTGTCCTCCTCTTCCTGCACCTGTTCTTTGTTTTTGACTCTGTTGACCACTCCCTTCTGCTACAAACTCTCTCATCTGTTGACATCACTGACCTGGCCCTGTCCTGGACCACATCAAACCTAACAGGCTGGACATTTAGCGTCTCCCACTCGCACACCACCTCCTTGCCTCGTTCCCTCTGTGTCAATGTCCTTCCAGGCTCTGTCCTTGGACCCCTGCTCTTCTCAATATACCCTTCGGCCTGGGACAGCTCATAGAGTCCCATGGCTTTCAGTATCACTTCTATAACGCCACACAGATCTACCTCTCTGGTCCAGACATCACCACCTTACTATCCAGAATCCCACAATGTCTATCTTCCATATCCTCTGTCCTTTCCTCTCGTTTTCTAAAACTTAACATGGATAAAACAGAATTTATCTTTTCCCCATCTCACTCAGCTAGTGGCGTACCTACAGGAGTAAGGGCCCCATAGCAAGGATCAAACCCGCCCCCCCCCCCCCCACACAGGACAGAAGGGTTTCCGCCTAAACCCCTTTTCAATGACCCTTGGGTCATTTTTCCACTGCCTCATTTGCTAAAAGTTGTTCCTTTAGAGGGTAGAGTCCTGACCAAGTTTTCACCCCCCAGTAGAAGAGTGGATGATCCCAACCTGGCCCCCTCTTGCCCTGGGCTCCATACCGGTCTGCCGCTATGGTAGTTACACCTCTTCACTCATCCCCCCCCCTCCTCCCTATCGTTCTATCACAATGAATGGCTGCACACTCTCCCCGGTCCCAAAAGTCCGCTGCCTTGGGTTAACCGTTGATTCTGCTCTGTCCTTCAAACCGCACATCCAAGCCCTTTCCAGTACCTGCCGCCTCCAACTCAAAAATATCTCTCATGCTTGTACATGCCCTCATCATCTCCTGCCTAGACTACTGCAACATCCTCCTCTGTGGCCTTCCATCTAGCACTCTCGCACCCCTCCAGTCTATCCTCAACTCTGCTGCCCGACTAATCCACCTCTCCCCCCGTTACTCCTCTGCCAATCTCTTCACTGGATCCACATTGTGCAGAGAATCTGGCAGAAAACACTATAACATATAAGACAGTCCACAGCCTGTCCCCTCCGTACATCTCTGACCCCTGATACATCTCTGATCCTCAGAGGACCTCCTTCTCTCCTCTTATCACCTCTTCCCACAATCGCCTCCAGGATTTCTCCCGTGCATCCCTCATACTCTGGAACTCGCTGCCCCAACATATCAGACTCTACCTTACAGGGGAATCCTTCAAAAGAAACCTGAAAACCCACCTCTTCAGACAAGCCTACAACCAGTGACCCTGCTGCCTCTATACCGCCACGACCAGCTTCACCCGCACCTACTGTGTCCTTCTCCCATACCATGTAGATTGTAAGCCTCGGGGGCAGGGCCCTCTGTCCGTCTGTACCAGTCTGTAACTCGTCTTGTTCCTGCTTAGTGCACTTGTCTGTATTATGTATGTGCACCGCTTATCATATGTACAGCGCCATGGAAGAAATGGCGCTAAAATAATAATAATAATGGGATCTGGATCACTCCTCGGGGTATATTCAGACTGTTTACAATCCTCTTTACTGTACTTTACTAGCCATGGTTGTAGCGGTCTGCTCTCACTACCTGGAGGAGGGATGCCGCCGCCCATTATCCTGCCCCATTCATATTTCATCACAGCAGGAAACAATGTATCACTGGGATTCTGATGAATGAAGTAGAGGCTGCAGCATTTATATGAGGATAAACCTGCAGTTGCCTCCAGGCCGGTGTGGCGCCAGCGCAGGTTGTATTTAGTGTAGGTTCCTGTCCTATAGAGATCGCCTTGCTGTTGGCGAACAGGCACAAATAATTCTGTACAAAATGTATTTGCCGAGAATCTCCCATTTATATACTGAGTGTAGCATTAGTATCAGTACACTTTCTACAGTGAGTGCGGCACTATTGTACTTACTTTGTTACTTGTGTGTGCGGAGTGCTGCTGCATTGTGTTTGTGCCTTCGGCACCGATTTGCTGACTGGCCCCCGTTTTTCTTTGGAGGCAGATATCATACTCTGCACACACCGCAATCAGCGCTGACTCCGCTGTTTGCACTTTCTAGAATTAACCCTCTGATTATTGTGATATAAAGGGGGGCTCATACTTTATGGCAGAAGACGTCTCGTTGCTGGATGTAAATATTTGCCACATTTCATTTAATTAAGGAGAAGGCGTCAGAAGGATAATTAGACGGGGACGTGTCCTGCACAACGGAAGCCCCAGATTTACACTACTAATTCTATAAAACTGAGTCGGGGTAGGGGCCCCACCCTATACTGACAGGACAGGGGTCTTCCCATATATACAGGAGGGGCCCCACCCTATACTGACAGGACAGGGGTCTTCCCATATATACAGGAGGGGCCCCACCCTATACTGACAGGACAGGGGTCTTCCTATATATACAGAAGTATCTGTATACACAGGAAGGGGTCTCTATATACACAGGAGGGGGTCTCTATATACACAGGAAGGGTCTCTATATACACAGGAGGGGGTCTCTATATACACAGGAAGGGTCTCTATATACACAGGAGGGGGTCTCTATATACACAGGAGGGGGTCTCTATATACACAGGAGGGGGTCTCTATATACACAGGAAGGGGTCTCTATATACACAGGAAGGGTCTCTATATACACAGGAGGGGGTCTCTATATACACAGGAGGGGGTCTCTATATCCACAGGAGGGGTCTCTATATACACAGGAAGGGTCTCTATATACACAGGAGGGGGTCTCTATATACACAGGAGGGGGTCTCTATATCCACAGGAGGGGTCTCTATATACACAGGAAGGGTCTCTATATACACAGGAGGGGGTCTCTATATACACAGGAGGGGGTCTCTATATACTCAGGAGGGGGTCTCTATATACACAGGAGGGGGTCTCTATATACACAGGAGGGGGTCTCTATATACACAGGAGGGGTCTCTATATACACAGGAAGGGTCTCTATATACACCGGAGGGGTCTCTATATACACAGAAGGGGGTCTCTATATACACAGGAGGGGGTCTCTATATACACAGGAGGGGGTCTCTATATACACAGGAGGGGGTCTCTATATACACCGGAGGGGTCTCTATATACACCGGAGGGGTCTCTATATACACAGAAGGGGGTCTCTATATACACAGGAGGGCGTCTCTATATACACAGGAGGGGTCTCTATATACACCGGAGGGGTCTCTATATACACAGAAGGGGGTCTCTATATACACAGGAGGGGGTCTCTATATACACCGGAGGGGTCTCTATATACACCGGAGGGGTCTCTATATACACCGGAGGGGTCTCTATATACACAGGGGGTCTCTATATACACAGGAAGGGTCTCTATATACACAGGAGGGGGTCTCTATATACACCGGAGGGGTCTCTATATACACAGGAGGGGTCTCTATATACACCGGAGGGGTCTCTATATACACAGGAGGGGGTCTCTATATACACCGGAGGGGTCTCTATATCCACAGGAGGGGGTCTCTATATCCACAGGAGGGGGCCTCTATATACACAGAAGGGGGTCTCTATATACACAGGAGAGGTCTCTATATACACAGGAGGGGTCTCTATATATACAGGAGGGGGTCTCTATATATACAGGAGGGGCCCCACCCTATACTGACAGGACAGGGGTCTTCCTATATATACAGAAGTATCTGTATACACAGGAGGGGTCTCTATATACACAGGAGGGGGTCTCTATATCCACAGGAGGGGTCTCTATATACACAGGAAGGGTCTCTATATACACCGGAGGGGTCTCTATATACACAGAAGGGGGTCTCTATATACACAGGAGGGGGTCTCTATATACACAGGAGGGGGTCTCTATATACACAGGAGAGGTCTCTATATACACAGGAGGGGTCTCTATATACACCGGAGGGGTCTCTATATACACCGGAGGGGTCTCTATATACACAGGAGGGGTCTCTATATACACCGGAGGGGTCTCTATATACACCGGAGGGGTCTCTATATACACAGGAGGGGTCTCTATATACACCGGAGGGGTCTCTATATACACCGGAGGGGTCTCTATATACACAGGAGGGGTCTCTATATACACCGGAGGGGTCTCTATATACACCGGAGGGGTCTCTATATACACAGGAGGGGTCTCTATATACACCGGTCTTTAATGAGATCTCTATAATTTGGAGATCTCAGATTAAGGAGTACAAGCACATCACACAGCGGGGGTCTTTCTAGAATTAACCCTCTGATTATTGTGATATAAAGGGGGGCTCATACTTTATGGCAGAAGACGTCTCGTTGCTGGATGTAAATATTTGCCACGTTTCATTTAATTAAGGAGAAGGCGTCAGAAGGATAATTAGACGGGGACGTGTCCTGCACAACGGAAGCCCCAGATTTACACTACTAATCCTATAAAACTGAGTCGGGGTAGGGGCCCCACCCTATACAGACAGGACAGGGGTCTTCCCATATATACAGGAGGGGCCCCACCCTATACTGACAGGACAGGGGTCTTCCTATATATACAGGAGGGGCCCCACCCTATACTGACAGGACAGGGGTCTTCCTATATATACAGAAGTATCTGTATACACAGGAAGGGGTCTCTATATACACAGGAAGGGTCTCTATATACACAGGAGGGGGTCTCTATATACACAGGAGGGGGTCTCTATATCCACAGGAGGGGTCTCTATATACACAGGAGGGGTCTCTATATACACAGGAGGGGTCTCTATATACACAGCAGGGGTCTCTACATACACAGGAGGGGTCTCTATATACACAGGAGGGGTCTCTATATACACAGGAGGGGTCTCTACATACACAGGAGGGGGTCTCTATATACACAGGAGGGGGTCTCTATATACACAGGAGGGGTCTCTATATACACAGGAGGGGTCTCTATATACACAGGAGGGGGTCTCTATATACACAGGAAGGGTCTCTATATACACAGGAGGGGTCTCTATATACACAGGAAGGGTCTCTATATACACAGAAGGGGGTCTCTATATACACAGGAGGGGGTCTCTATATACACAGGAGGGGTCTCTATATACACAGGAGGGGGTCTCTATATACACAGGAGGGGGTCTCTATATACACAGGAGGGGTCTCTATATACACAGCAGGGGTCTCTACATACACAGGAGGGGGTCTCTATATACACAGGAGGGGGTCTCTATATACACAGGAGGGGTCTCTATATACACAGGAGGGGTCTCTATATACACAGGAAGGGTCTCTATATACACAGGAGGGGTCTCTATATACACAGGAGGGGTCTCTATATACACAGCAGGGGTCTCTACATACACAGGAGGGGGTCTCTATATACACAGGAGGGGGTCTCTATATACACAGGAGGGGTCTCTATATACACAGGAGGGGTCTCTATATACACAGGAGGGGTCTCTATATACACAGGAGGGGTCTCTATATACACAGGAGGGGTCTCTACATACACAGGAGGGGGTCTCTATATACACAGGAGGGGGTCTCTATATACACAGGAGGGGTCTCTATATACACAGGAGGGGTCTCTATATACACAGGAGGGGGTCTCTATATACACAGGAGGGGGTCTCTATATACACAGGAAGGGTCTCTATATACACAGGAAGGGTCTCTATATACACAGGAGGGGGTCTCTATATACACAGGAGGGGGTCTCTATATACACAGGAAGGGTCTCTATATACACAGGAGGGGTCTCTATATACACAGGAGGGGTCTCTATATACACAGGAAGGGTCTCTATATACACAGGAAGGGGTCTCTATATACACAGGAGGGGGTCTCTATATACACCGGTCTTTAATGAGATCTCTATAATTTCGGGATATAGGGGTACGGGGGGCTCCTCTCGGGATATAGGGGGACGGGGGGCTCCTCTCGGGATATAGGGGGACGGGGGGGCTCCTCTCAGGATATAGGGGGACGGGGGGCTCCTCTCGGGATATAGGGGGACGGGGGGGCTCCTCTCAGGATATAGGGGGACGGGGGGCTCCTCTCGGGATATAGGGGGACGGGGGGCTCCTCTCGGGATATAGGGGGACGGGGGCTCCTCTCGGGATATAGGGGGACGGGGGGCTCCTCTCGGGATATAGGGGGACGGGGGGCTCCTCTCGGGATATAGGGGGACGGGGGGCTCCTCTCGGGATATAGGGGGACGGGGGGCTCCTCTCGGGATATAGGGGGACTGGGGCTCCTCTCGGGATATAGGGGGCGGTGGCTCCTCTTGGGATATAGGGGGACGGGGGGCTCCTCGGGATATAGGGGGACGGGGGGCTCCTCTCGGGATATAGGGGGACGGGGGGCTCCTCTCGGGATATAGGGGGACTGGGGCTCCTCTCGGGATATAGGGGGCGGTGGCTCCTCTTGGGATATAGGGGGACGGGGGGCTCCTCAGGATATAGGGGGACGGGGGGCTCCTCTCGGGATATAGGGGGATGGGGGGGCTCCTCTCGGGATATAGGGGGGCAGGGGGCTCCTCTCGGGATATAGGGGGACGGGGGGCTCCTCTCGGGATATAGGGGGACGGGGGGCTCCTCTCGGGATATAGGGGGACGGGGGGCTCCTCTCGGGATATAGGGGGACGGGGGGCTCCTCTCGGGATATAGGGGGACGGGGGGCTCCTCTCGGGATATAGGGGGATGGGGGGGCTCCTCTCGGGATATAGGGGGACGGGGGGCTCCTCTCGGGATATAGGGGGACGGGGGGCTCCTCTCGGGATATAGGGGGACGGGGGGCTCCTCTCGGGATATAGGGGGACGGGGGCTCCTCTCGGGATATAGGGGGCGGGGGGCTCCTCTTGGGATATAGGGGGACGGGGGGCTCTTCGGGATATAGGGGGACGGGGGGCTCCTCTCGGGATATAGGGGGACGGGGGGCTCCTCTGGGATATAGGGGGACGGGGGGCTGCTTTCGGGATATAGGGGGACGGGGGGCTCCTCTCGGGATATAGGGGGATGGGGGGCTGCTCTCGGAATATAGGGGGACGGGGGGCTCCTCTCGGGATATAGGGGGACGGGGGGCTCCTCTCGGGCACTGATACATTGTGGTTGCTCCTCCCTGTGTATATTCTGTATATTACGGGGTTATCTGTCTGTTTTGGAACATTTTATATCCGCTCCATTTACAAACTCTTCAGTTCTAGGTAAATCTATAGGGGGTAAGCGGCACATCTCAGCCCGGGCTCCTTCCACTCCTTTATCTAGAAGGTGATTATCCCCCGGGTGGAAGAAACTCCCTACAAGACATTGCGCCTCAGAAGTCACTCATCGTCCATTCGCAGGTTCGGCGCTGAAGTCGTCCCACCACAACCTTCCGTCTGAACACAGTAAAGACGTTCTCACCCGGTCTTCGCGGCTCCTCAGAGAGAAGAAGACAAAAGAAACCCGTCTATGGCTGCAAACATTAACCCCGTACCAGCCAGAGGAAAAATAACTAATAGTCACTGAGCAGAACTGGGAGAATATCTATCTACCTATTATCTATTATCTTTCTATCTATCTATCTATCTATCTATCTATCTATCTATCTATCTATTATCTATCTCCTCTCGGGATATAGGGGGACGGGGGGCTCCTCTCGGGATATAGGGGGACGGGGGGCTCCTCTCGGGATATAGGGGGACGGGAGGCTCCTCTCGGGATATAGGGGGACGGGGGGCTCCTCTCAGGATATAGGGGGACGGGGGCTCCTCTCGGGATATAGGGGGCGGGGGGCTCCTCTTGGGATATAGGGGGACGGGGGGCTCCTCTCGGGATATAGGGGGACGGGGGGCTCCTCTCGGGATATAGGGGGACAGGGGGCTCCTCTCGGGATATAGGGGGACGGGGGGCTCCTCTCGGGATATAGGGGGACGGGGGCTCCTCTCGGGCACTGATACATTGTGGTTGCTCCTCCCTGTGTATATTCTGTATATTACGGGGTTATCTGTCTGTTTTGGAACATTTTATATCCGCTCCATCTACAAACTCTTCAGTTCTAGATAAATCTATAGGGGGTGAGGGGCACATCTCAGCCCGGGCTCCTTCCACTCCTTTATCTAGAAGGTGATTATCCCCCGGGTGGAAGAAACTCCCTACAAGACATTGCGCCTCAGAAGTCACTCATCGTCCATTCGCAGGTTCGGCGCAGAAGTCGTCCCACCACAACCTTCCGTCTGAACACAGTAAAGACGTTCTCACCCGGTCTGCTTTACTTTCTCGAGTGGAAAACATCGCGGCTCCTCAGAGAGAAGAAGACGAAAGAAACCCGTCTATGGCTGCAAACATTAACCCCGTACCAGCCAGAGGAAAAATAACGAATAGTCACTGAGCAGAACTGGGTGAATATCTATCTATCTATCTATCTATCTATCTATCTATCTATCTATCTATCTATCTATCTATCTATCTATTATCTAGCTATCTATTATCTATTATCTATCTATCTATCTATTTATTATCTATCTATCTATTATCTATTATCTATCTATCTATCTATCTATTTATTATCTATCTATCTATTATCTATTATCTATCTATCTATTATCTATCTATCTATCTATTATCTATCTATCTATTATCTATCTATCTTTTATCTATTTATCTATCTCATATCTATCTATTATCTATCTATCTCTCTATCATTACAGCTTTTTGTGACTTCGGGGTCACCATTGCACCATTACAGGAGATGTTCTCTGACCACCTGATAGATCAGATTCCTCGGAGCAGATGGAAAGTCCCGGGCAGCTGGGACTAATATCTCATGGAGCAGCCATCGCTGGTAATCCAGAAAGTATATGCTACAGATACGTGTAACCAGTGACATCTGCTCGCACATCGACGCCATAATCCCTGGTAGAAATTGCAGCGATTACGTGATATTCCCCGACGAAAGGCTAATTCCTTTATTTTCTTTGAAAAGCCTTGAGAGGTTTGATGAGAGAAAGATGAGAAAGGAAAATAGTATGAAAAGTAATTGCCCCCCGGACGGCTGGGAAGGAACAATGAAGCGATAATTCCTTCGCTCTCCCCGGGTGACGCCGATAATTCGCTGTTCAAAAAGTGAAACGTTTGAAAAATAAAAGAATTCACTGAACAGAACATTTCCTTTTATTTGTAACTTTTCTTCAAGAAAATAAACTTTAGTTTTCGATGTTTGAGAAATTCTGTCAAAAATTTGCACAAGTTTCAGGATCTACAAAAAAAATCCATAATTTAGGAAATTTAGTAAATTCGGTAACAGAAAATCGTTCCTTACAAATTTCAATTGTGAACGTTTTTTTACAACAACATCTATGAGTAGGCGTTCTGGGGATTTCTGAAGGCCCCCCTCTTTCGCCCCCCTCTTTCTTCCCCCCTCTTTCGCCCCCCTCTTTCGTACCCCTTCTTTCGCCCCCTCTCTTTTGCCCCCCACTTTCGCCCCTCTTTCGCCCCCTCTCTTTCTTCCCCCCTCTTTTGTCCCCCCTCTTTTGTCCCCTTCTTTCGCCCCCTCTCTTTCGCCCCCTCTTTAATCCCCCTCTTTTTCGTGCCCCCTCTTTCGCCTCCCTCTTTTATCCCCCTTTTTTGTCCCTCTCTTTTGTCCCCCTCTTTTGCCCCCTCTTTTTCATGCCCCCTATTTCTTCCCCCTCTTTTATACCCCCCTTTTGTCCCTCTCTTTTGTACCCCTCTTTCTTCCCCCCTTTTTTGCCCCCTCTCTTTCGTCCCCCCTCTTTTGTCCCTCTCTTTCATACCCCTCTTTCGTCCCTGTCTTTCGTCCCCCTCTTTCGCCCCCTCTTTTGTCCCCCTCTTTCGTCCCCTCTCTTTCATCCCCCTCTTTCGTCCCCTCTTTCATCCCCCCTCTTTCATCCCCCTCTTTCGCCCCCTCTTTCTTCCCCCTCTTTCGCCCCCTCTCTTTTATCCCCGCTCTTTCGCCCCCCTCTTTTGCCCCCCTCTTTCATACCCCTCTTTCGCCCCCTGCCCCCCTCCCCCCCTTCCTTTCTGCTGCTTCTGTCTACTTCACTTTGGCACCTTCTTTCCTCTAATAGTACTCTAGGGGGTGTCCACATGACAGGCCACACACGTACCAAAAGCTAAGAAGGAAACTCATGCTCCCCTGACATAGTAAATACCTGTATTCCCCAGGAAATAAGAATTCTGGAATCTCTTTTCTCAGATCTTAGGACGGTGCTATTCCTCTTTTATTCTTACTGGAATTCTATGGCTAAGTTGACACCATTCCTCGTCTCAAATCTATGCAGTCTGATACAATCAGCTCCGATTGGACATTGTCAGGGTGTGAACACACAGCGCAGTTGTGTCGCGGTTATGATGCAGCTGTAGATTCCACAGCGCGGCCTAATGAGGACTACACTGTGTAGTCGCTCTGCATTGTTAATGGTGACACAGCACCTGCAATACACAATGCAGAGCAACTGATCAGTGTGGTCCACATTAGTCATTAGTTTAAGGCCTCATTCAGACAGCCATAGTATTTTGCGGATTCGCAAAACACGGATACCAGCTGTGTGCGTTCCGCAATTTGCAGATCACACATGGCCGCAACCATAGTAGAAAATGCATATTCTTGTTTGCGATTGCGCATAAGAATAGGACATGCTCTATCCTTTCCACGGAACCACGGATGCAGACAGCAAATGTTGTGCTGTCCGCATCTTTCGCTGTCCCATTGAAATGAATGTATTCGCAGCTCTTCCGCAAGCTTGTTGCGGCCGTCTGAATGGGCCATAAAGGGGGTCTGCTGAGGCCTATATGGCGGCGTGCTACGTGACCTCAGAGCGGACACGACCGCACCATCAGAGTGTCTAAGGAATCAACCCCCAATTGGTAACACCCGGTTGTCCATTTATTCCGAAAATTCCAGGAGGAGTAACAGAGGACCGGAAGATTTCTGACCAGATCTCCATTGCTTTTGCTTTTAAAAGAATTCTGTCCAATGTTTCTGGCAATAAAATGGAAAAAATAAAATAAATCAGGACCAGTGCGGCAGATGCTATAAATGGTATGAATTTCCGTAGATTTTATACGAGGAGCTGACTGTGCGGCATTTTATGGTTCGCGAACAATGATTCTTATTGAAAACCAAGCGTGAAGTTAATCGCGACCACATTTCTGCAATTAGAATCCGTCTCTGAGACGATGAAATAATTGCTGCTTTATGAATTCAATTTGGGGGGGGGGGAAAGGAATATCCAAATCTCTGGGAGTCGGAGGCTCGGCCGCAAATTCAACCTTAAAGATTGAGGATGCAGATAAAGTTCAAGTCACAAGCGATGACGACGTCTTCACTGATCAGACGCGGATAAGAAACACGTCTTGTGTTATTATAGGGAAGGACGGAGGTTAATCCTCCTCTTATAGGGGGGAGGGGGGAACATGTGGGCCGCATTGAGGGATTTCTCCGAGGGACTATAAAACTCTCCAAAGTTACATTTCGCGTAATATCCATGAGCCGGAACGCCTCGTAACTCACCAATTACTTCCTCTAAATTTTTTGAATATTTTTAGAATATTCTATAACCTCAATGCAACCTAATAAAATACAGGACAAAACTGCAAACCCAGGAGGCTCGAGGCCAAATGAAGCTGCTCATAGGAACGAGGTCCAAGAAGTGACCACATTTTAGGAGGTAGAAGGGGGTTCAGCTATGAGTGAATTTTAAGACCCTGAAGCCTGAGGAGGGAATTTAACCCCCAATTCCCTGCAGCCCGATGCTGAGTCACTGCTCAATAAAGATCAATAATGTTTACAAAAGAGCCGGAAAGGACCAATCAGCAGCCACCGATGCCCGTGAGTCAGAAGAGCCGGAGCACACGGGCCCCAGGATGGATTTAGGATGGAAAAACATTTCTTGTGTTTTTTTGTTTCTTTCAATATTGCAATTACATGAATGATGTCAGATGTAGAGAATGTGGCACAAACCTCAAAGATGAATGAGGCGAGAGAGAAAATAGCAACAAAGAATCTCAAAATGCCCAAATTATCCCATCAAAGTGGTAAACGAAGAAGAGCCAAATTGTGATAATGACACGGTATACAGTGACTGAAAGATGTGACGCAAAGTGGTATTTAACAGTGCACAAATATAGAAAAGTTTTTCCAGATTGCTAAAAGAAAAAACACATATATATATGGTATCTGATATAAAAGAACTGATCAGAAAAAGAAACCATATGAAGATAAGATATAAATACACCAATATAAATGATAAATAGGATACCAAAAACTTCCTATGTATAAACTATTCCTATGTATGACAATATACCTACTATAATACTGCCCCTATGTACAAGAATATAACTACTATAATACTGCCCCTATGTACAAGAATATAACTACTATAATACTGCTCCTATGTACAAGAATATAACTACTATAATACTGCTCCTATGTACAAGAATATAACTACTATAATACTGCTCCTATGTACAAGAATATAACTACTATAATACTGCTCCTATGTACAAGAATATAACTACTATAATACTGCCTCCTATGTACAAGAATATAACTACTATAATACTGCTCCTATGTACAAGAATATAACTACTATAATACTGCTCCTATGTACAAGAATATAACTACTATAATACTGCTCCTATGTACAGGAATATAACTACTATAATACTGCTCCTATGTACAAGAATATAACTACTATAATACTGCCTCCTATGTACAAGAATATAACTACTATAATACTGCTCCTATGTACAAGAATATAACTACTATAATACTGCCCCCTATGTACAAGAATATAACTACTATAATACTGCTCCTATATACAAGAATATAACTGCTATAATACTGCCTCCTATGTACAAGAATATAACTACTATAATACTGCCCCTATGTACAAGAATATAACTACTATAATACTGCTCCTATGTACAAGAATGTAACTACTATAATACTGCTCCTATGTACAAGAATATAACTACTATAATACTGCCTCCTATGTACAAGATTATAACTACTATAATACTGCCTCCTATGTACAAGAATATAACTACTATAATACTGCTCCTATGTACAAGAATATAACTACTATAATACTACTCCTATGGACAAGAATATAACTACTATAATACTGCTCCTATGTACAGGAATATAACTACTATAATACTGCCTCCTATGTACAAGAATATAACTACTATAATACTGCCTCCTATGTACAAGAATATAACTGCTATAATACTGCCTCCTATGTACAAGAATATAACTACTATAATACTGCCTCCTATGTACAAGAATATAACTACTATAATACTGCCTCCTATGTACAAGAATATAACTACTATAATACTGCTCCTATGTACAGGAATATAACTACTATAATACTGCTCCTATGTACAAGAATATAACTCTATAATACTGCTCCTATGTACAAGAATATAACTACTATAATACTGCCTCCTATGTACAAGAATATAACTACTATAATACTGCTCCTATGTACAGGAATATAACTACTATAATACTGCTCCTATGTACAAGAATATAACTACTATAATACTGCTCCTATGTACAAGAATATAACTACTATAATACTGCTCCTGTGTACAAGAATATAACTACTATAATACTGCCTCCTATGTACAAGAATATAACTATTATAATACTGCTCCTATGTACAAGAATATAACTACTATAATACTGCCTCCTATGTACAAGAATATAACTACTATAATACTGCTCCTATGTACAAGAATATAACTACTATAATACTGCTCCTATGTACAAGAATATAACTACTATAATACTGCCTCCTATGTACAAGAATATAACTACCATAATACTGCTCCTATGTACAAGAATATAACTACTATAATACTGCTCCTATGTACAAGAATATAACTACTATAATACTGCTCCTATGTACAGGAATATAACTACTATAATACTGCCTCCTATGTACAAGAATATAACTACTATAATACTGCCTCCTATGTACAAGAATATAACTACTATAATACTGCTCCTATGTACAAGAATATAACTACTATAATACTGCTCCTATGTACAAGAATATATCTACTATAATACTGCCCCATGTACAAGAATATAACTACTATAATACTGCTCCTATGTACAAGAATATAACTACTATAATACTGCCTCCTATGTACAAGAATATACCTACTATAATACTGCTCCTATCTACAAGAATATAACTACTATAATACTGCTCCTATGTACAAGAATATAACTACTATAATACTGCCTCCTATGTACAGGAATATAACTACTATAATACTGCTCCTATGTACAAGAATATAACTACTATAATACTGCTCCTATGTACATGAATATAACTACTATAATACTGCTCCTATGTACAGGAATATAACTACTATAATACTGCCTCCTATGTACAAGAATATAACTACTATAATATTGCCTCCTATGTACAAGAATATAACTACTATAATACTGCCTCCTATGTACAAGAATATAACTCCTATAATACTGCTCCTATGTACAAGAATATAACTACTATAATACTGCTCCTATGTACAAGAATATTACTACTATAATACTGCCTCCTATGTACAAGAATATTACTACTATAATACTGCCTCCTATGTACAAGAATATAACTACTATAATACTGCTCCTATGTACAAGAATATAACTACTATAATACTGCTCCTATGTACAAGAATATAACTACTATAATACTGCTCCTATATACAAGAATATAACTACTATAATACTGCTCCTATGTACAAGAATATAACTACTATAATACTGCCTCCTATGTACAAGAATATAACTACTATAATACTGCTTCCTATGTACAAGAATATAACTACTATAATACTGCTCCTATGTACAAGAATATAACTACTATAATACTGCTCCTATGTACAAGAATATAACTACTATAATACTGCCTCCTATGTACAAGAATATAACTACTATAATACTGCTTCCTATGTACAAGAATATAACTACTATAATACTGCTCCTATGTACAAGAATATAACTACTATAATACTGCCTCCTATATACAAGAATATAACTACTATAATACTGCTCCTATATACAAGAATATAACTACTATAATACTGCTCCTATGTACAAGAATATAACTACTATAATACTGCCTCCTATGTACAAGAATATAACTACTATAATACTGCTTCCTATGTACAAGAATATAACTACTATAATACTGCTCCTATGTACAAGAATATAACTACTATAATACTGCTCCTATGTACAAGAATATAACTACTATAATACTGCCTCCTATGTACAAGAATATAACTACTATAATACTGCTTCCTATGTACAAGAATATAACTACTATAATACTGCTCCTATGTACAAGAATATAACTACTATAATACTGCCTCCTATATACAAGAATATAACTACTATAATACTGCTCCTATGTACAAGAATATAACTACTATAATACTGCCTCCTATATACAAGAATATAACTACTATAATACTGCTCATTTTTGTTTTTTCTCATACTCTCTGGACAGATCTTTGGATATCAGATTTTTTTCACAGTTTTCCCAGCCTCCTTGTGTCTGTTGTTATCACTACTTCCTCATCATCCTCATCCTCCTACTTTCTCTGTTTACTCTTGATGATAAGGAGTTGTTGGTTGGAAGAAGACCAGATCTGTGGTGAAGTGTCGGCTCCGATAACATTTCCCTGGTGTCCCGTTGGCGCGGTCAGACACAGTAACCGGATTTATTTTAGAGGGTCTCTGGAGGCCGATGCTGAGGACGTTCTGGGGGTGCTCGAAGTTATCGGGGGCTTCAGCTCATGTCTGAAGGTGGGGGTCCTTTATGAACAGCTCTGCAGAGTCTCCTGGCAGGAGAGGGGGGCACATTGTACATGCTTTACTGATAATAGAGTTTGGGGCCCCTGATGTAAAGTCTGTACCTGGGACCCCAGCCCTGTGTGTTGTTTGCAGCATGATGAGGGTTGTCTTTGCCCCCTCAGACCCCGGGATCCTGGGGCAGTGCTTTCCTTTAGCTTCATACCAGTTGTAATGTCAGAGGCATTATCTCAACTTCCTGGGCCCTAATGAAAGTGTTACCAGGGGCCCCAACCCTCATGACTCAATTACCCTGATAATCTGCACCTCTCCCCTTATGCCACAGGGAAATGTTATCGGAGCCGACACTTCACCAGAGATCTGGTCTTCTTCCAACCAACAACTTCCTATCATCAAGAGTAAACAGAGAAAGTAGGAGGATGGGGATGATGAGGAAGTAGTGATAACAACAGACACAAGGAGGCTTGTGCCTCGGAGAGACCCCCCCCCCCCCGGTTGACTGTCCGTGGTTGTTCTCATGGATTGTCACCCAGCTTTCCCATATTCCTGAATATCCTCTTATTGTAGCTGCAGGACGGTAATGAAGCTGGACTACAACCCCTATAGGATCTGCATTTTACCATCCAGCTTTCCCAGAAATAGCTAAGCCTAGAAGTAGCTACAGATGTGATGTTCAGTAGCCTGGGAAAGCTGGGTGACAGCAGCAGAGCAGAAGCCATGATCCTCTCTGTGTGTGTGTGTACATCCCCTCCTAGATTCCCTGGGTGAGGATCTGGATGTCAGCCATATTGGCTGTCTCACCCGCCGTTCATTACACAGCGCCATTATATTTCGGACTGTGTATTGTGCCGTGTGGATACTTTGTGTCGGCCTCATAGATACAATGTTTCGGTTCCTCTGCAGCATTTCTATGTATCTTGTGTGGTTTGCAGGACACGGTTCAGACCGTGGCACTGATTTGTTGTACTGGTGGCGGTGGGTGGCACGGGCCGCCCATCTGTCTGCGCCAATGTCCCGGCAGCTGCTGCAATGAATGAAAGATGAGATCTGGATTTATTGATGCCACATTGCCCTCCAGGTTCTTGGCGGCGATGCCAAATGGCAGACATGGCCCGGAGGATGGCGGTTCAATGTCTTGTCCCATTGGCACAGGCTAGAGCCGGGGGAATGGTGCCACACAGGAAAACTTTCATTCTGTAGTGCCGTCATCTCATCTGATCAGATATATATAAAAGGTATCGCCATACAGTGCTCGATAAGACCACCATTCCCAGATCAGACAGGGGGTCATACATTGCTCATATAACATGACAGCATAGGGACCAGAAGGTAGCATCATACAGTGACCGTAATATAGTAGTGCTGCACAGTGCCCTCATAATACTGCCATATAGTGCTGACATGCTGGGTCTACAAAAGTAGGCGTGGCATACGCGGGGAATGGGAGGAGCCGGCTGGCCCTTCTCATTTACCATTTTCTACGGTAGGTTTAGGCGTAGAAAATAGTCTAACTGTAAGACAGCTAGGAAGCCGCCTTACATGTAGAAGTGGCGGTGGATCCTGCGAAATTATGGAGAGGTCAGCGCCACCATCTATAGGGGATATTAAGACTTAATAAATGACCCCCCTAGTTCTAGAGCACCGTCCACGTAACCATATATCTCTAGGGTGCAGCTCCAGTGTCCCTATAGCCTGGCAATACTGTCCTTGCAGATGACCGTCCTGGTAGTTTACAAGGTAAAAAGCGCAACCCACGTAGATATCTAGTTCTAGATCACAGTCTTCGTAGTTATTTAGTTCCAGATTACAGTCTTAGTAGTCATCTAGTTCTAGATTACAGTCTTAGTAGTCATCTAGTTCTAGATCACAGTCTTAGTAGCCATCTAGTTCTAGAACACAGTCTTAGTCATCTAGCTCTAGATTACAGTCTTAGTAGTCATCTAGTTCTAGATCACAGTCTGAGTAGTCATCTAGTTCTAGATCACAGTCTTAGTAGTCATCTAGTTCTAGATCACAGTCTTAGTAGTCATCTAGCTCTAGATTACAGTCTTAGTAGTCATCTAGTTCTAGATCACAGTCTGAGTAGTCATCTAGTTCTAGATCACAGTCTGAGTAGTCATCTAGTTCTACATCACAGTCTTAGTAGTCATCTAGTTCTAGATCACAGTCTGAGTAGTCATCTAGTTCTAGATCACAGTCTGAGTAGTCATCTAGTTCTACATCACAGTCTTAGTAGTCATCTAGTTCTAGATCACAGTCGGAGTAGTCATCTAGTTCTAGATCACAGTCTTAGTAGTCATCTAGTTCTAGATCACAGTCTCAGTAGTCATTTAGTTCTAGATCACAGTCTTAGTAGTCATCTAGTTAAAAAAAGACATACTAATAGGGAATTTATATTTCCCAGATTTCCCCAGACCACGGCGCACACAGACTCAGCAGCTTGGAGCTCTCCAGGCCAGGCTACGTAAATAACAATATCAAAGTATATTTATTTTTCTTCTTCTTCTTAGTTCTAGACCATTCTTACCAGTTATCTAATTCTAGAGCACAGCCCCAGTTTGTATCTTATTCACAGCACATCCCTCGGAGCACCTTCCTGAGTGAGAATTATTTCTACAGCATACATTCAGCAGGTATCTAGTTGTAGAACACTATTGCCATATGTGTCTTGTTCTAGAGCGCCTCCTAAAGAGTTAATTAGCTCTAGAGCACAGTTCCAGGAGTTTTCCACTGCAGTTGTAAAGCACAGCCCTGGTATTCATCTAGTTCTAGAGCACTTTCCTTACAGTGCACCAGTCCTAACGCACAGTTTCAGTAGTTACCGGTATCTAGTTGGAGAGCAGCCACAATATTTATCCATTTCTAGATCAAACTCTTATTAGTTATCTAGTTCTAGGACATCTTCCTGGCTGGGACTTAACTAATGCTACAGTGCAATTTAAGCAGGTCTGTCTAGTTGTAGAGCACAATTACCCTATTTGTTTTGTTTTCGAGAGTTATCTAGGTCTAGAGCACAGTCTCAGTAGTTGGAATCATTCACATGATCAGTTTTAGGTCAGCATTTTCCATCAGTGTTTGACCAGTATTTTTAAGCCAAAACAAGGAGTGTGTGCAAAACACAGACGAGGCATGGATCTTTCCATCAGACTTCTGTAGGTTCCACTCCTGGTTTTGGCTTATAAAAACTGACCAAATACTGACCAGAATTGTGGCCACTGATCAGACCCATCTCAGGTACTTTGCTATTTGGGGATCCTGAATCCAACCAGAATGGCTGCACCGACCAGTCTTTACCGCACCGCCGGCCCTGACGCCTCCTCTAGCTGTACTGATCGATTACCTCGTGCAGATTAGGCCGGGTTCACGTCACCATCTAGTTTTCCGTTCTTCTGATCATTCAGAAGAATAGAAAAATAATCATAAGCCGGATCATCCATTAGGCGCACTTCTGCACATTCTGAATCCGTTTTAGCCATTTCTATCTGAGATCCGTTATTTTAGATGGAAAAGAAAGTCCTGCAATAATGTTGTGTTTTCCCATCAGTCCCTTGAACATGTGAATTGGTTCCTGAGAAGCTCAACAGAGAAAGGCATGAAATCTGGGTTTATCAGCAGAAGATCACGGAGAAGACTTATTCCTGGAGAGCATCCACATGTAACACCCCAGAGTGGTGTTACCACTCCTGCGCCTTGCTACTGTCATCTTATGTATTTCTGTCCAGGTCCTATACACTGAGCATTCCTATTCTTTTTGCAACTGTTATGTTCATGTAATATGCCTGGTTCACCAGCAGGTGGCAGCAAACACAGCAGAGCTATCAGATAGAATGGAGCTTACCTTTCCATTCTAACCCCCTTCTGTAGGGAAGTGGGCTAGTCCTGCTTCCTGCAAGAAGGGTGGGGACCAGTTATTTGCAGTCTAGTCTTCCCCAGACAAGGGGAAGGATGTGCAGGGGCATGTCTCTGCTGGACATGCCCATGCCAGCCAGAGCACCTTAAAGGGGTATTCCCATCTCAGACAATTTGGACATATCGCGGCCCCATAGAAATGGATGGAGAGTGGCTGCACACGCGCATTCCGTTCTCATTGTAGGTGTGGGTCCCAGCGATGGGACCTGCACCTATCAGACAATGGGGGCACATCCTAGCAATATGTCCCCATTGTCTGAGATGGGAAAACCCCTTTAAGCTCTGCTGGCCATGGAGGCAGAAGCCTAAAGCTTCAGGAGCCAGGGGGACAGTTCCCTGGTGAAACCTAGAGTCAGACTACAGAGAGAAAGTGCAGCATCAAGAAGAAAGCAAAGATACTATTTAAGATGGTCAGTACAACAGAGTCAAAGAGAAAGATATAGCAGAGTTGAGTCTGCCTGCCAGTTTAATGCTAAAGCCTGCTGGAACCAGGACAAAGTCTGTAACTGTTGGAAGAAACGCTTATTCAAAGCAAAGCTGCTGTTAAACTTCATCTCAAGATCTGGACTCAAGTTCTTTCCAATCCCTCAATTATTTCCCCTATTTATTGCTTCGGAGCCAAAGGCTGGGGTCCTGCAGTATCCAGGTAGGAGCACCATGACACATAAAGAGACATTTAGGCTGCACTACACCACTCGGCATTTCCTACACCTGGGACGCGCGATAGAGAGGGCCCTGGGTGGAGGCGCTCGTTGCACAGACCGAAGGCGGTACACACGGTTACTTCACGTGAAGCCCGTCACCTGTATTTCACATTTACGTCTTAGGTTGTCCAACTCTATGTACGCACAATGCCGTAATGGCGATAGCCGCCCACATGGGAGCAGAAATGCAAGAAATGATCTCGCAAATCAAGATCTGATGCGTTGTAATTGGTAGGTCCATTCGCTATAGGATTCTATGGGCTGGCGAATGGCGACCCGATCGGATCATCACACTTATCTCTTGTGAGACGTATTCGTAATACCGCGTGGATTTAATGCAATATGTGGTGAGCTTAGCACCCTGAGCAAGCACAGAGGGGTTAACTGCCGCTGCGAGGTCGATGGGCGCAGCGCTGAGGACATGCGCAGAGATCTGACACTTCATTAACTGAGAAGTGAGCGCTTCAGATTTACTGAGATCTGTATGAAGGTGGCTAATGACATAGGCAATGGCGCCGGTGGAGCGGACCTCGGTGTCTCTACAGATATCTGCTGTCATATTAGGTGTGAAATACAGCGCTCTCCGTGCTCTTCCCGAGGAGTCGCCCCCTCCCGCCGCTATAGGCACAGCGCCATTTATCAGCGTGCATCCTGCAGGGAGTTTATAGAGGTACAGTATGAGCAGTGTGCTTCCTGCATGGAGTTCATAGAGGTACAGTAAGAGCAGTGTGCGTCCTGCAGGGAGTTCATAGAGGTACAGTATGAGCAGTGTGCATCCTGCAGGGAGTTTATAGAGGTACAGTATGAGCAGTGTGCATCCTGCAGGGAGTTCATAGAGGTACAGTATGAGCAGCGTGCATCCTGCAGGGAGTTCATAGAGGTACAATATAAGCAGTGTGCATCCTGCAGGGAGTTCATAGAGGTACAGTATAAGCAGTGTGCTTCCTGCAGGGAGTTCATAGAGGTACAGTATGAGCAGTGTGCGTCCTGCAGGGAGGTAATAGAGGTACAGTATGAGCAGTGTGCGTCCTGCAGAGAGGTAATAGAGGTATAGTATAAGCAGTGTGCGTCCTGCAGGGAGTTCATAGAGGTATAGTATTAGCAGTGTGCGTCCTGCAGGGAGTTCATAGAGGTATAGTATAAGCAGTGTGCATCCTGCAGGGAGTTCATAGAGGTACAGTATGAGCAGTGTGCATCCTGCAGGGAGTTCATAGAGGTACAGTATGAGCAGTGTGCATCCTGCAGGGAGTTCATAGAGGTACAGTATGAGCAGTGTGCATCCTGCAGGGAGTTCATAGAGGTACAGTATGAGCAGTGTGCGTCCTGCATGGAGTTCATAGAGGTATAGAATAAGCAGTGTGCGTCCTGCAGGGAGTTCATAGAGGTATAGAATAAGCAGTGTGCGTCCTGCAGGGAGTTCATAGAGGTACATTATGAGCAGTGTGCATCCTGCAGGGAGTTTATAGAGGTACAGTATGAGCAGTGTGCATCCTGCAGGGAGTTCATAGAGGTATAGTATGAGCAGCGTGCATCCTGCAGGGAGTTTATAGAGGTACAGTATGAGCAGTGTGCTTCCTGCATGGAGTTCATAGAGGTACAGTAAGAGCAGTGTGCGTCCTGCAGGGAGTTCATAGAGGTACAGTATGAGCAGTGTGCATCCTGCAGGGAGTTTATAGAGGTACAGTATGAGCAGTGTGCATCCTGCAGGGAGTTCATAGAGGTATAGTATGAGCAGCGTGCATCCTGCAGGGAGTTTATAGAGGTACAGTATGAGCAGTGTGCTTCCTGCATGGAGTTCATAGAGGTACAGTAAGAGCAGTGTGCGTCCTGCAGGGAGTTCACAGAGGTACAGTAGGAGCAGTGTGCGTCCTGCAGGGAGTTCAATAGAGGTACAGTAAGAGCAGTGTGCATCCTGCAGGGAGTTAATAGAGGTATAGTATGAGCAGTGTGCGTCCTGCAAGGAGTTCATAGAGGTACAGTATGAGAAGTGTGCGTCCTGCAAGGAGTTCATAGAGGTACAGTATGAGCAGTGTGCATCCTGCAGGGAGTTCATAGAGGTATAGTATGAGCAGTGTGTGTCCTGCAGGCAGTTCATAGAGGTACAGTATGAGCAGTGTGCATCCTGCAGGGAGTTCATAGAGGTATAGTATGAGCAGTGTGTGTCCTGCAAGGAGTTCATAGAGGTACAGTATGAGCAGTGTGTGTCCTGCAAGGAGTTCATAGAGGTACAGTATAAGCAGTCTGCGTCCTGCAGGGAGGTATTAGAGGTATAGTATGAGCAGTGTGCGTCCTGCAGGGAGGTAATAGAGGTATAGTATAAGCAGTGTGCGTCCTGCAGGGAGGTAATAGAGGTATAGTATAAGCAGCGTGCATCTTGCAGGGAGTTCATAGAGGTACAGTATAAGCAGTGTGTGTCCTGCAGGGAGCTGGTGCTGAAAGATGAGTGATCTCTCCAAAAAAGACTGGAGAAGGCAGTGACTGCTCTGAGAATGGTGAGAGGAGGAACCACAGTAAATAAATTATCTGGACTTCAAAATAATACTAAATAATACTTGTACATAGGAGCAGTATTATAGTAGTTATATTCTTCTACATAGGAGCAGTATTATAGTAGTTATAGTTTAGTACATAGGAGCAGTATTATAGTAGTTATATTCTTGTACATAGAAGCAGTATTATAGTAGTTATATTCTTGTACATAGGAGCAGTATTATAGTAGTTATATTCCTGTACATAGGAGGCAGTATTATAGTAGTTATATTCTTGTACATAGGAGCAGTATTATAGTAGTTATATTCTTGTACATAGGGGCAGTAGTATAGTAGTTATATTCTTGTACATAGGAGGCAGTATTATAGTAGTTATATTCTTGTACATAGGAGGCAGTATTATAGTAGTTATATTCTTGTACATAGGAGCAGTATTATAGTAGTTATATTCTTGTACATAGGAGCAGTATTATAGTAGTTATATTGTTGTACATAGGAGCAGTATTATAGTAGTTATATTCTTGTACATAGGAGCAGTATTATAGTAGTTATATTCTTGTACATAGGAGGCAGTATTATAGTAGTTATATTCTTGTACATAGGGGGCAGTATTATAGTAGTTATATTCTTGTACATAGGAGCAGTATTATAGTAGTTATATTCTTGTATATAGGAGGCAGTATTATAGTAGTTATATTCTTGTACATAGGAGCAGTATTATAGTAGTTATATTCTTGTACATAGGAGGCAGTATTATAGTAGTTACATTCCTGTACATAGGAGCAGTATTATAGTAGTTATATTCTTGTACATAGGAGCAGTATTATAGTAGTTATATCCTTGTACATAGGAGCAGTATTATAGTAGTTATATTCTTGTACATAGGAGGCAGTATTATAGTAGTTATAGTCTTGTACATAGGAGCAGTATTATAGTAGTTATATTCTTATCAAATTTCTTTTTATTTGAGAAAAATACATAGTCATGTAGAGAGACATACATCGTGTGTCCAGACGCAGCTGGATAAGTGCACAGTCAGCAAACACAATATATTCAAGATGATTGCATACACGACTTCAGATAATGGAGTGAAATACGTAAACAAATATCTGACGAGGGGGGGGCTATAACAAGACAAAGGAAGGTGGGTTGGGGGAGAGAGAGGGGAGGGGGAGAGTTGGATGTCAATCAAAGTCTTAAGTCAAGACATATCTAAGCCTAGAATTTGCGGTATAGCTTCCAAGGAGACCATAGTTTTACAAAAACTGCTCTAGAGTGATTTTCCCAATGGGCTAATTCTTCAAACCGATATAGTTGGTCAATTTTTTCGGTCCACATCAAGAACGAGGGAGCTGATTCATTTTTCCACAATAGAGGGATCAGCAGTCGAGCTGCTGTAATAAGCATGGTTTGTAGATTGTACTTTGAGGGGGTTAGCGTGCCATTTGGACACCAGAGCAGCAGGAGTTTTGCATCTAAGGTAATCTGACTATTGCATATCCTGTTAATAGCTGCTTCTACTTCAACCCAAAACGGTTTTATTTTCTCGCAGCTCCACCAAATATGAGATAAAGAACCAATGTCTCCTCCACACCTCCAGCAACTGTTTGGGATAGCGGGATTGAGCTTGTGAAGGAACTCTGGTGTCTTATACCATCTTGTAAGTAATTTATAAGAGTTTGCCTGTATTCTAATACAACGGTTGAAACCATGTGAGTGTGTGAGGATGAACGCTTTTTCAGGTTCTGACAGGGACAGGGACAGCTCCTTCTCCCAGGCTGCAAGGAACCACAGATCTGGAGGTGCGGAGGAGAGTAGCTCCCTGTAGAATGTGGAGAGAGGTTTCTTGGGGCGTAGGGCAATAGAGATTTTCCCCTCCAACCAAGAGGGATCTACCGTAGGCCTGGGAAAAGATTCCAAAAGCGCCAAATCTTTCTTAAAGGCCATAAGCGCCAAGAAAGAGGCTCCTTGAACCCTCGGGATTTCATATATTTTACTCCAATTTAAGGCACCTGATACAGTTATGATGTCTTTCAGTTTAAAGTTAGATAGTAAAGCCCAAATTCCTGTTGCATCAGAGGTGGTAGGGTGAACGTGTGCCTGCAGCAGATCTAAGGGGAGACTCAAACTTGGGAACCTAAGGGTCGAGGACCCATATAGTTTAGTCCATTCCAGTAACAGACCCTTCCATAAGGGCGAGGTAAACTTATTATTAGCAGTACATTTGCGTAAGCCCCATAGAACTAACTTGTCCCTATACGAAAGCAAATCACACTCTAGTCGGGAGACAAGGCCGAGAGGGCGCCAAGAAATGAGGCTCAAAGCTCTGTTCAGCATCGATGCTTTGTAGTAAAGGTAGATGTCGGGTAGGCCGAAGCCTCCCAACCTCCTCTCCCGAGTGAGAGTGGCATAAGCCAACCTAGGGGACTTGCCAGACCAAACAAAGGTTGAGATGACCCTGCAGACCTCCACAAAGAAGGAATGGGGTAGCCAGATAGGGAGTGTTTGGATGAGGTACAGCAGTCTGGGGACAATAAAAGCTTTAATGAAGTTTTTCCGCCCAATCCAAGAGATAAACGGAAGTTTTAGAGAGTGTAAGTGTGATCTAATGGATTTCAGTAAAGGGACATAATTTAACTCGAAAAGATCTTCTGGTTTTGCTGAGATATGGGTACCTAGAAAAGGGATTGACTTAGTGGCCCACGAAAAAGCAGCGGAACCTTTAAGCGTGTCTACAGTAGCGGATGGGCAAGAAATATTCAGGGCCTGTGACTTAGTATAGTTGATCTTAAAATTTGAGACCGCTCCATATTCTTCAAAAAGGGCTTGAAGTCTGGGGAAAGAAGTTAGAGGGTTGGACGTTATGACCAAAAGGTCGTCTGCAAAAGCGGCCGTTAGATGGGTATGCGACCCCACGGTGATCCCCTTAATGTCTGGATCTTGCCTGATCTTGGCCAGCAGGGTCTCCATGACAATAACAAAGAGGGCAGGTGAGAGTGGGCACCCCTGCCTCGTCCCATTAGTAATGGGAAAAGCTGGAGAGAGTGTTCCATTAATCCGTACTCTGGCAGAGGGGAGCGAATAAAGTGAGAAAATGGATTGAATGAACTGGTCCGGAAGGCCAAACTTCGACAGTGCCCGAGACATGAATTGCCAGCTGATCCTGTCAAAGGCCTTTTCTGCATCTGTACTAAGAAGAGCTAAAGGTATTGAGTGCTGACGAGCATGCGTGATCAATTGTATGACACGGACCGTATTTTCACTCCCCTGCCTGCCAGAGACGAACCCCACCTGCTCCTCGTTGATAATGCCAGGGAGAACCGACTGAATCCTTTGGGCCAAAATTTTGGCCCACCACTTCACATCAGTATTTAGAAGCGAGATAGGACGGTAACTCCCGCAATTTAGGGGGTCCTTATTTTCCTTGTGGATTACTGTGATATGGGCTGAAAGCGATTGGGGAGGAAGGGAACCTCCTTGGAGTAAGTAGTTACATAAGGTATTAAAATGGGGAATTAGGGTCTGCTTAAAGGTTTTGTAGTAAGAGATGGTAAAACCATCGGGGCCTGGGCTTTTCCCTGAGGGTATGGAGGAGAGAACCTTACCAATTTCATCGTCTGTGATAGGAGATAAGAGCTGGGCTGACTGAGCTGGGGTAATAGTAGGTAACTGGAGGGAGGAGAGAAACTTCTCAGTTGCCTCACCTAATTGAGCTGGCGACATATTATCTGGTGTTTTAAGGTTGTATAGGTTCCTATAGAAGGCACAAAAGGTCTTTGCTATGTCTGGAGTCCCTTTATGAAGGACGCCTTTGTCGTCTTTAACTGCAGCAATGAAGGAGTCAGTTTTTTGTTTCTTCACTAAAGCGGACATTAGCCTATTCCCTTTGTCCCCGTGAGCATATGAGCGGAATTTGGCTCTAAGTAAAAGCTTAGCTGACGTGACATTTAGCAGGTTCTTAAGCTTAGTACGGGCTTCAGAGAGCTCCAAGGCACAGTTAAGGGCCTGGGAGGCTTTGTGCGTTAGCTCTAGAGCCTGAATCTGGGAGAGAAGTGTCGCCACAGCCTGATTCCGTTGTTTCTTAATATAGGCACCTAAGGCTATTAGTTCTCCTCTCAGGACCGCTTTATGGGTTTCCCAAATAATGGACGGGGAGGGAGCATCAGGGCCTGAAGTATTAGTTGTGAAGAAGTCAGTTATGATAGAAGATAATTTAGCAGCTTGGGAGGGGTCTGAGATAATGGTCTCATTAATGCGCCAATTCCATTCCCTCTTTGGGAGGTCCTGCAGAGACATACTCAGGAATACCGGAGCGTGGTCAGACAGGGTGATGTTCCCTATATGGGAACTAACAACTCTGTTAGCAAAGGATTTGGATAAGAATAGATAATCTAATCTATGGTAAGATAGTTTAGCAGCTGAATAAAAGGAAAAATCCCTACCAGTAGGGTTTGTGGTGCGCCAGATATCTAGAACCCCTAACCTCTGTAGGGCCAATTTAAGGCGCCGCAAACGGGCATGTGTAATGGCAGACTTCCCATTAGAAGAATCTAGTGCAGGATCAAGGGTAGCATTAAGGTCACCTCCTAGAATCACCATTCCCTCCTTAAAGGAGGATAGTAGGCCAAGGGTCTGAACGAGCCAAGCAACCTGCCCTCTGTTAGGAGCATATACAGTTGCCAGGGTAACAGGAGTGTCAGCGATAGTGCCCTTAACAAACAGGTAACGACCCTCAGGGTCTGCAGATACGGCAGAGTGCTTAAAGGGGAGCTGCTTGTGGATCGCTATGCTGACACCCCTGCTAGCCGAACTATACGTGCTGTGAAACCACTGGGAAAATCTTTTGGGGGGCAATTTGGGGGTCTTACCCTCTCGGAAGTGGGTTTCCTGGAAGAATGCTATAGACACTTTATCCCTCTGTAAAAGGGCCAGGATTTGGGATCGTTTGCAAGGCTCGTTCATTCCCCGGGCGTTAAAGGAAGAGATCACAATAGACGACATTCTGAAATAGAAAACAGACAATCAGCATTTGAATATGCAATATGTGACATATATGACATCTGATGGTGGATGAGGGGGGGGGGGGGGAGACACAAGAGGTAAGGAGGGGAGACAAACAGATAAGACATTAAACAATAGTGCAAATATACTCTGCATAGAAAGCTCTACTGAGCACCTGACTGTACGACCCTTTCTCATCACGGCTACCAGCCGGGGTCTGTCAGGTGGGGGGTCCCGCAGAGCTACAGAAGACCATATACTGGCCATCTAACAAGGAAAAGGGGTGACCCAAAGGTAAGACCGGGTTAACCCCTGCATATTAGAAAGAAGAGCAAGGAACAGGCAAGGTACAGAACCTCATTTGATTCCGATCATAACTGCACGCCGAGACAATATTCTCCGCAACAGGCGGACATGACTGGCCTGTATTTAGGCCTAAAGCTCCCAGGGAACAGGCAAGGTACAAAACCTCACATGAATCAGACTATAACTGCAGTCTAAGACATTATTTTCCGCAACAGGCGGACATGACTGGCCCGTAGTCAGGCCTAAAGCCCTCAGAGAACATAAAAGCATCAGCTAACTTCACCATCAGGCAATCAGTCCCAGGAACTTCGCTTGGAACAGGAACAGAATAGAAAACTCCTCAGACATCTTCTATGCTCAGGTAGGAGGGCGGTCAGACTTTTCAGCCCTAGCTTTGGGAGACCTTTTATTATAGACAGGGCGCCATTCAGCCGCCTGGGGTGGCGGGAGAGGTGGATCCTCCATGTCGGCCGGCATCCATGATGGAATTTCAATCGGGCTTAATCCCAGCTGAGCCCAGCTGGTATGTAGATCTTTCGGCGACCTAATAGAAATCTGGCGTCCGTTTTTGAGGACCGCAATCCCGAACGGGTAAAGCCACCGAAACGGGGTAGCTGCAGCTCTAAGGGCATCTAGGAGCGGCTTGAGGATGCGCCGTTTAGCAAGCGTGGATGGGGCCAGGTCCTGGAAAAACATAATCGGCGTACCTCCATACTGCAGCTGCTCCGCTTCTCTTCCTGCTCTCATAATCGCTGCGGTGTCGATAAAACTAAGGAGGCCGCAGATGACATCCCGTGGGGGTTCTGTATTCTTCGGCTTAGGCCTCAGCGCCCGGTGAATCCTCTCGATTATTATTCGGCCCGCTCTCTCAGGCCCCAGCAGGTCAGCAAATATCTCCTGCGCCACTTTCTCCAGCGCTTCACTGGCGAAGGATTCTGGGAGCCCGCGAATCCTGAGATTCCTCCTGCGGCTCCGGTTCTCCTGGTCCTCGACCCTCAGGAGCGCTTCATTAAGCAGGTCAGTGTGGGAGTTTAGTGCTTTATAGGATCTCTCTTCCCTCCGGAGAGCCGCCTCCTGCGCGCCTTCTAGATCCGACACCCGGTGACCCATGTTCCGGAGGTCCTCCTTAATCTCAGACAGGTCCCTCTTAATAGGGGCTAGTGCCGCATTCATCACCTCCAATAGTGCCGCTTTGGTGAATGAGCCCCTCTGTCTAGTCGATTTGTTAGTCGAGGCATCTGAGACACTGCCGCCATCTGTGTCTTCCTCCATGTCAGATGCCTGGGCTGGAGCGGGCGCCATCTTGGGGGTCTCAGCCGACCTGAGCTTCGGTTGCTTTTTAACAAATTGATCCATGTCAGGTTGTCTGGATCTCGCAGGAGTCGAATCTGCCTGATCTTTAAATCGATCCTTGCCCGTTTTGCCCATCATAGCGGTGCTGTGAGCTTATTTTAGGGGTTAATTCGCCGGTAAGGTTGAGGAGCTCAGCAACTTGCAGCCATTCAGCTACACAGCCAGGCTCCGCCCCCATAGTAGTTATATTCTTGTACATAGGAGCAGTATTATAGTAGTTATATTCTTGTACATAGGAGCAGTATTATAGTAGTTATATTCTTGTACATAGGAGCAGTATTGTAGTAGTTATATTCTTGTACATAGGAGCAGTATTATAGTAGTTATATTCTTGTACATAGGAGGTAGTATTATAGTAGTAATATTCCTGTACATAGGAGCAGTATTATAGTAGTAATATTCCTGTACATAGGAGCAGTATTATAGTAGTTATATTCTTGTACATAGGAGCAGTATTATAGTAGTTATATTCTTGTACATAGGAGCAGTATTATAGTAGTTATATTCTTGTACATAGGAGCAGTATTATAGTAGTTATATTCTTGTACATAGGAGCAGTATTATAGTAGTTATATTCTTGTACATAGAAGCAGTATTATAGTAGTTATATTCTTGTACATAGGAGCAGTATTATAGTAGTTATATTCCTGTACATAGGAGACAGTATTATAGTAGTTATATTCTTGTACATAGGAGCAGTATTATAGTAGTTATATTCTTGTACATAGGAAGCAGTATTATAGTAGTTATATTCTTGTACATAGGAGCAGTATTATAGTAGTTATATTCTTGTACATAGGAGGCAGTATTATAGTAGTTATATTCTTGTACATAGGAGCTGTATTATAGTAGTTATATTCTTGTACATAGGAGCAGTATTATAGTAGTTATATTGTTGTACATAGGAGCAGTATTATAGTAGTTATATTCTTGTACATAGGAGCAGTATTATAGTAGTTATATTCTTGTACATAGGAGCAGTATTATAGTAGTTATATTCTTGTACATAGGAGCAGTATTATAGTAGTTATATTCTTGTACATAGAAGCAGTATTATAGTAGTTATATTCTTGTACATAGGAGCAGTATTATAGTAGTTATATTCCTGTACATAGGAGACAGTATTATAGTAGTTATATTCTTGTACATAGGAGCAGTATTATAGTAGTTATATTCTTGTACATAGGAAGCAGTATTATAGTAGTTATATTCTTGTACATAGGAGCAGTATTATAGTAGTTATATTCTTGTACATAGGAGGCAGTATTATAGTAGTTATATTCTTGTACATAGGAGCAGTATTATAGTAGTTATATTCTTGTACATAGGAGCAGTATTATAGTAGATATATTCTTGTACATAGGAGCAGTATTATAGTAGTTATATTCTTGTACATAGGAGCAGTATTATAGTAGTTATATTCTTGTACATAGGAGGCAGTATTATAGTAGTTATATTCTTGTACATAGGAGCTGTATTATAGTAGTTATATTCTTGTACATCGGAGCAGTATTATAGTATTTATATTCTAGTACATAGGAGCAGTATTATAGTAGTTATATTCTTGTACATAGGAGCTGTATTATAGTAGTTATATTCTTGTACATCGGAGCAGTATTATAGTAGTTATATTCTTGTACATAGGAGCAGTATTATAGTAGTTATATTCTTGTACATAGGAGCAGTATTATAGTAGTTATATTCTTGTACATAGGAGCAGTATTATAGTAGTTATATTCTTGTACATAGGAGCAGTATTATAGTAGTTATATTCTTGTACATAGGAGCAGTATTATAGTAGTTATATTCTTGTACATCGGAGCAGTATTATAGTATTTGTGTAGCAATAGTTTGTATGTAACAAACAGATTTTTTAGCACAATGACATCCAGTTTTGTTTTTCCGGATATTTGCTGATGACACCGGTCTCGTGTCTACCTTTTGCTATTTTTGGCAGCTTATACTCAGCCCATTACCCCTGAGGGAGAGACCCTGATCTTGAGTAAAGCGCCCCCTAGAGGACAGAGTGTCAGCTGCTTCTGGAGGCATTTTGTGAAGGACACAGAATAACTTAATTACGTGTTTCTTTCTCTTCTGTTCTTTGACGTTTTTTTCTCATCTGCAGGAGACGGAGATTGGGGAATGTCGCAGGGGATTTCTCACTTTCTGATGTGTGATTTCCACGGTTTCAGTCATTAATAATGAGAACTTTTCAGCTTCAGTGAATGAGTATAAAATGGCAGATATCTGTGAATTAGAACTGCCATTCAGATATCCCACCGTGCGATGCTGAAGGGATCCAATCTGACATCCCGTAATCTGGAAATTTTTTGCACTTATTTTAGGCAATCGGCTATTATTGCAGTGGATTTGTGCCGTCTAAGGGCCCGTAAGTGAAATGTACTACAGTAAGTCCTCCCTCTACTTACCTGCACCCTCGAGTTGAGCTCCTCTTTATCTTTCAACCCCACAATGTTGGAAGCACCAAGGTGCAAAGTCAATGGTGTCAGGTCCAAGTGGCAGAATCTGGACCTAAAAAGGACCCGACCTTGAGGGTAAGAGGGTAAGTAAATGCTGGGGTAGGTGGGTCGAGGGCGGGTCGATTTTGGAGTCTGAATTTGTCTGGATTATTATTGAGATCATTTCTGGGGTTTTGAAATCTTTTTAGTGTCGGATCTTAGATTTGGAGTCATTTTGGCATCTGCTTTGGGATCCCGTTCCTTTGCTGCCTGATTGTGGTCTGGGGTCTCAGATTATTCTGGTGTCTGATCCGGGGCCTGGATTACGGTAATTTTGTCGTTCGGTCTGGGGTTTTTCAATCTGGGGTCTGGATTTATTCTGGGTGTGATCTGGGGTCTCGGTTTGTTTTGGGGTCTGGTCTTGGCTCTCAAATTATTTCGGGGTCTTATTGGGGCTTTGATGAATTCAAAGGTGTGGAATGGGATCTGGATTCCTTTTGGGAAAATCTTGGCATTGTAGTGGCGGCTGCGTCCATCGCTGCATTATGGGGGATTTTCCTTTGGACACAGCACGAGATTTGTCCAGAAGACTCAGTATGCCTGACGCTATCGGGGGCTGACATTTGGGGGGCGCTCTTGTGACGTTTCCTCATTATTGTCCCATCTATTAAGTGGTAGGAAGCATTTACAGGTCGCACACTGAGGTCCCTGTTCCATAGGTTTCTCCTTTTATATTAAACAGAAAATAAATCCTGGAAGAAGAGATGTGGAAACGCGCGGCTGCCGCCCCCGGTAATATCAATATTAGCATTAATAGCCCCCTTCATTGTGCCGCCCCCTCACTTTATAGGCTTGTCTTGCAGGAAACCCTGGTTCCCCCATGTCTGACCACCGACTCCTGGCTCGGGCCGGTCTCTCCCCTCTAACACTCCAATGTATTTACTGACGGAGACGTTCCCTTTCTTCGCTTATTTTTAGCCGTCACACAAGGAAAGCTGTGTGTCCGAGAAATCTCCACAATCCGTCATTCTAGGTGCAAGCTCCTGAGGACACAACACCGCCTGTCCCTTTAAATCCTAAACTCCCAGCTCATGATATATCCCGGACTCGTCCCCAGCTTCATATCTGCTTCATGGAAAGCTGGGTGACTACCGGCACAAGGGCTTCCTAGAGTCCTGAGAGGCCAGTCTGTCATCCGTCACCAGGAGGGTCCGCAGTCGGGAAAAGTGTCTGTGACCACCCGTGGGGTCACTAATGGTGCCTGTACTGGTGGTCGCCCAGCGTTCCCAGTATCCGGCTTAAGTATAATTGCAGTGGTTTTATTATTGGGGGAAAGGGGGGCATTCAGGAGCCT
Organism: Bufo bufo; assembly: GCF_905171765.1. Lineage (NCBI taxonomy): Eukaryota > Metazoa > Chordata > Amphibia > Anura > Bufonidae > Bufo > Bufo bufo. The sequence continues at coordinate 553,873,833 of NC_053393.1, read as the reverse complement.
AAGAAAGCTGGATAACAACCCTGTGTTACTGGAGGTCTCCGGAACGGCGCGTCTCTCCGATTCTGCAGAAGTTTGTATTATTGTGACATTCAGCATCAGGAAAGCTGAGTAACAGCCCCCCTCCCCCCTTAAGATTTAGTGGTGGTCTTACTGGTGGTCACCCAGTATTCCCAGTCTCCAGATACTGCACCAGTATGATGATGGTGGTGAAGATACCATTACATCATTTGGTGGGATTGTCATTCAGGAGCCCAAGAAAGCTGGATACCTCTCCTTGAACCTCCAGTGGTGGTCTCACTGGTGGTCACCCAGTATTCCCAGTCTCCAGATACTGCACCAGTATGATGGTGGTGAAGTTACCATTACATCATTTAGTGGGATTGTCATTCAGGAGCCCAAGAAAGCTGGATACCTCTCCTTGAACCTCCAGTGGTGGTCTCACTGGTGGTCACCCAGTATTCCCAGTCTCCAGATATTGAATTTACCATTACTTAACTGGGAGAGATTGGCGTGCAGGAGCCGAAGAAAGCTGGGTAACAGATGGTCTTCTAGGGGTACACCCAGTATTCCCAAATCCTCTGAGCCGTGCAGGGTTAATATCACTGGTTTTACCATTCAGGACCCTGGGAAAGATGTGCAGTGAACCCTACTGGAGTCACCCAGCTTTCCCAGGAGAAGATTAGGATTTTCGGTGGAAATCCCCTTTAAATCTGGGCTGCTATTGACTGGGTGTTCGGAAGTGGCTGGCACCTGTCGTCAGACACTTCCAGGCAGTAGACTTGGGCCGCCGCCAGCGCATTATTTCCCGTCCTGGGCGCCGTCAGTCCGGTGCGGAGCCCCTCGCACAATGCCGGTGACCACAGCTTGGCCCAGGAGTTCACAGCACACGTGTTGCTCTTGGACGCTCTCCAGGACGGGTCTTAAAGCCGATGGAGCCTCTTGAACCGCATAAACTTTTCATTTACAGGTCGGGTTTCAGGCGAGTGAATCCGACGCGGCCCCTCCTCCCTCCACGAGCGCCCCCGCCAAACGCTGGCTCCGCTCCTAGAAGGAAACCCGAGAACGCGGATAATAGCAGCGAAGGCCCTAAAAAATCACCAACACATTGACGGAACAGGTGAGCTGGCGCTCGGCGCGCTCCTAAACCTAATATACGGGATCCAGGCTTTCCTGGAATGTCTGCCGTACACAAGGTCCCCCCCCCTCCCCAGCTGCCGCCATCGCTGGGCTGTCACCCAGCTTTCCCTGAATGGTGATCTGCCCGTCTATGAGGACCTGGGAAAGCTGAGGGTCACGTCACCCAACTTTCCCTGGAGCGGAGAGGACACTGGAGACGCCGGTGAGACCATCCCTGACCATCCCTGACCTTCCACTAAAGTCCTCCTATAAGAGGATGTGGAGTTCTTACATTTTTCAATCCATCGATGTTGTTAAGATCTCTGCTTGCTGTCAGTGAATGGCAACATTCTGGTTTACATGCAGAAGCTGAAAACCTCTTGCACACGAACGTTTATTTTTTTCCGTTTATGTTCCGTTTTTTGCGTTCCGTATACGGAGACATTCATTTCAATGAATCCGCAAAAAACAAAGGTATGCCTTCCGTTTCCATATTTCCGTTTTCCATTTCCGTTCAAAGATAGAACATGACCTATTATTATCCGTATAACGGACAAGGATAGAACTGTTCTATCAGGGCCCAGATGTTCCGTTCCGCAAAAAAACCCGGAATGCACACGGACCTTATCCGTATTTTTTGCGGATCTGTTTTTTTGCGGACCGCAAAATACTGAAAAAGCCATAGAGTCGTGTGCAAGAGGCCTAAGGGTTTGTTACAGTGTTTCAGTCCTGTTTACAGCGGTGTTCACATTGGCTTCTATAACTGTCGACATGTGAGCGACACACAAGCTCCATCCAGTCCTGGACCCTTATCTCGACTGATACATTGTAACAAACCCATCAGCTGTGTGAAGAAAGGATACTATTAGAGATCTGTTACCTGATAGACACAATGATTTCAGATCACCGCTCGCCCTGTACTGGCACACTACAACTCCCATCAGAGCGTTAGAGGCTTCCAGACAGGCTCTGAGCGCTGAACCCCCATCATCCTCGCTCTGAGCGCTGAACCCCCATCATCCTCGCTCTGAGCGCTGAACCCCCATCATCCTCGCTCTGCGTGCCATGGTGTTACAGATTCACATCGTCCGGCCCAACCGCGGCCTCTCCAATTTGATGTAAATGAAGATGAATCCCTGTATAAATGAAACATTCGACATCTTTCCAACAAACTTTTTTCAATATCTCAATTCCTTGCTGTTTACAAGATCCCTGCTTGCTGTCAGTGAATGAGGACACTCTAGTTTCCATTCAGAGGCAGTAACCCTGTACACAGCTAGTGCTGCTCTCAGCTGAGAAGTGGATACAATGTATCAGTCTGGACAATGCTCTGTGACTCCAGACTGATACATTGTAACAAACTAGCTGCTGCCATCATCAAAATCTACATATAAAATGCCAACATTACGCCATATCTTATACTCCATTCACATCTAGAGCTGTACTCACAATTCTGCTATCGATGTATATCCTAACTTATGCCATAGTCACATCAAGAGCTGCAGTCACAATTATGTTGTAACAGACCTACTCTCCTCTCATATCACTATAATGTGATGTCTTATACATAATGTCACATACTCCAGTCACATCCAGAGCTGTAAGTCACAATCTGCTCTAACGTCATGCCTTACACTTGTTACATCTAGAGCTGCAGTCACAATTCTGCTATTAAATCACGTCTTATACTCTGGTCACATCCAGAGCTACATTGAGTGTGTCTATCATTACTGTGCTAGTGTATACTCCAGTCACTTCCAGAGCTGCACCAATTCTCTTGGTTACTTGTCAGTATCCATCTTCTGTACTGAGCATGTTCTGCTGCGCTGCATTGTGAGGATGTGGAGGTTTCACCCGGCCGGGCACCTACAAGGCCCACAATGTGACGCTGCAGGGTGCTGTTCGGGGTGTGTCTCCTGACAGATCCTAGGTGGCAAAAGTCATCAGGATAATAAATGCAGCTCACGGTGTGAGTGGAGTAGAACTGTGGTGTAGGTGTCCACAGAACATGTTCTGTACAAGACGATGTGAGGTCCTGCCGCCTGAGAGTAAACAGAAAACCAGCACTGTATAACCATCGCATATGGGATGTCATCAATGTAATGTCTCCACATGATGACCCACTGTGTGGGGCCTGTGGACATCATGTGACCACTGACCAAGTCCATAGTAAGGACATATTGGACACCATTCAGAGGCTGACCTAAACCTGGAGACCCTCAAATGTTGTCACATGACACTGTCATTCTTGAAATTTTAGTCCTTTCGCTTCTGCTATGACATCATCAGCTGCTAGACCTGAAGTGTTATGGGTGTGCGTAACAACAGGTGCACACATTGTTAACAGGCCCATCAAGTTCAGGTCCATCAACTTCAGATCTATGAAGGCCAGGTCCATTAATTTCAGATTTATCAATTTCACATCAGTGAAGTTCAGATCCATCAAGATCAGGTCCATCAAGTTCAGATCTATCAAGTTCTGGTCCATTAAGTTCAGATCTATCAGTTTCAGGTCTATCAAGTTCTGATTCATCAACTTCAATTCCATCAAGTTCATGTTTATCAAGTTCAGAAACATAAATGTCAGGTCCATCAAGGTCAGATTCATCGAGGTCAGGTCCGTCACGATCAGCTCCATCAAGATCAGGTCCATCAAGATCAGATCTATTACATTAAAGATCATCAAGGTCAGAGCCATCAAGTTCAGATCTATCAAGATAAGCTCTATCAAGTTTAGGTCCATCAGGAACAGATTAATCAAGTTTAGATCCATCAGGAACAGATTCCTCAATTTCAGATCCAGATCTAGCAAGTGTATGACCATCAAGTTCAGGTCCAGCAAGTTCAGTTCCATCAAATTCACATCCATTAAGTTCAGGTCTATCAAGATGAGATCCATCAATGTCAGATCCATCTCGATCAGAGCAATCAAGATCAAATCCATCAAGTTCATGTCTATCAAGTTCAGAGCCATCAAGATCAGATCCATCAAGTTCAGGTCCACCAAGTGCACGACCATCAAGTTCAGATCCTTCAAGATCATTTCTATCAAAACCGGGTCCATCAAGTTCTGCTCCACCAAGATCAAGTTCAAGTCCGTCAAGAGTGATCTCCTGCACCCCTACCGGGTAACATTGAGGTTTATAATGTGCGATCCATACTTACTATGATTACTGTAAAACCACTTGAGGTGTCCAGTATAACTTTCTACCGTTATCTAGGCAAGCACTTGGAGTTCCAGTGATGTTGTAACATTTAAAGGGTACATTCTTTAAAGAGGTTATCTTTTCTTGCATTGATTTTTCGGAGCAGATGAACATGATGAGATGCCCCCACCCCCTTCCTCTGCGTTAGCACCTGCGCTCACCTGGAGACCTTCCCTCTCTATTTTAGACTCTGCTCATTACTTGTCAGAACATCTTATTTCATGTAGAATTAAAATTTGAGGAGCATTGGAGCTTCGGAGCGACGGAGTCTCCAGTCACTCCTCAAGATGTAAAGATACTCTTAGTGGCCAACATTTTCCTGTACTTTCCTGGGTCACCTGATGGCTGAACCATAGTGGACATCATGTCTTACAGTCCTGTCACATCCACCAGAGCTGTTCTCAGAATTCTGCAATTATATGATCTTACACTCCATTCACATCCAGAGCTGCAACGATCAGTGTATTATTCTATCATGCATTATATTCCCGCTCTATGTAGAGCTGCCTTTATGATGCCAATATATCATTTATTAAGCTCCAGTCACATCAAGAGCTGCATTCTGATTCTATAATATCCTCTTATTCTCCAGTGACATCCACAGCTGCATTCACAATTCTACAATAATATTATGTCTTGTGCTCCAGACTTACCCAGAGCTGCAATGAAAATTCTATTTCCTCTCATGTAATATATAGGTCTAGAATTTATTATACTCCAGTCTCATCTAGAGCTAAAATCACAATTCTACTCTAACATTACTGTATGTCTTATACTCCAGTCACAACTAGAGCTGCATTGATAATTCTATTATTCCACCATGTCTTATAGTCAGTCACCCTAGAATGGTATTCCTAATGCTAATAAATTATTAGTTATACCCCAAGCACATCCAGAGCTGTATTCATATTGCTAATGCAAATTTCAGTCATATCCAGAGCTGCATTCCTAATTCTGCAGATTTCCTGTTAGCGCCCAGGCCCCATCACTTGCCTTCCCTCTGCTGCCCCCTGCTGGCCCAGTCTGTGCTTCCGCTGCAATGAATTGTGGAAGCTGCTGAGGATTATTTATAGGATAATAATAAGTATTTATATATTTACCATTATTATTATTATTCCTCTTGTATTTTCCATATTACTGACCGGACGCCAGGACTTGTGACTGGTTATACTGGTATTTGCATTCTTATCCCAGTCAAAAGGTGAAGTTTTCTTGTATCTTCCCATCAGATCGAGACAAAGGAACATTTATAGAACTGATGACCCCCCCCCCCCCGACACACGTAACAGGACATGTGACCTGGATCCCACCATTGTTCACAGATGTCAGGGGGCTCTATAGTACTGTGTATGTATGATAATAGGAGTTCTCCCATAACAGTGACCTCCACAGCGCCCCCATAACAGTGACCTCCACAGCGCCCCCATAACAGTGACATCCACAGTGCCTCATAACAGTGACATCTACAGCGCCACATAACAGTGACCTCCACAGTGCCCCCATAACAGTGACATCCACAGTGTCCCCATAACAGTCACATCCACAGTGCCTCATAACAGTGACATCCACAGTGCCCCCATAACAGTGACATCCACAGTACCCCCATAACAGTGACATCCACAGCGCCCCTATAACAGTGACCTCCACAGATCTCCCATAACAGTGACCTCCACAGCGCCCCCATAACAGTGACCTCCACAGCGCCCCCATAACAGTGACATCCACAGATCCCCCATAACAGTGACCTCCACAGATCCCCCATAACAGTGACATCCACAGTGCCCCCATAACAGTGACATCCACAGTGCCCCCATAACAGTGACCTCCACAGTGACCCCATAACAGTGACATCCACAGTGCCTCATAACAATGACATCCACAGTGTCCCCATAACAGTCACCTCCACAGTGCCTCATAACAATGACATCCACAGTGTCCCCATAACAGTCACCTCCACAGTGCCTCACAACAATGACATCCACAGTGTCCCCATAACAGTCACCTCCATAGTGCCTCATAACAATGACATCCACAGTGTCCCCATAACAGTCACCTCCACAGTGCCTCATAACAGTGACATCCACAGAGCCCCCATAACAGTGACATCCACAGTGCCCCCATAACAATGACATCCACAGTACCCCCATAACAGTGACATCCACAGATCTCCCATACCAGTGACATCCACAGCGCCCCCATAACAGTGACCTCCACAGTGCCCTCATAACAGTGACATCCACAGATCCCCCATAACAGTGACATCCGCAGCGCCCCCATAACAGTGACATCCGCAGCGCCCCCATAACAGTGACATCCACAGTGCCCGGATAACAATGACATCCACAGATCCCCCATAACAGTCGCATCCACAGATCCCCATAACAGTGACATCCACAGCGCCCCCATAACAGTGACATCCACAGTGCCCCCATAACAATGACATCCACAGATCCCCCATAACAGTCGCATCCACAGATCCCCATAACTGTGACATCCACAGTGCCCCCATAACAGTGACCTCCACAGATCCCCCATACCAGTGACATCCACAGTGCCCCCATAACAGTGACATCCACAGATCCCCCATAACAATGACCTCCACAGCGCCCCCATAACAGTGACCTCCACAGTGCCCCCTTAACAGTGACATCCACAGTGCCCCCATAACAGTGACATCCACAGTGCCCCCATAACAATGACATCCACAGTACCCCCATAACAGTGACATCCACAGTGCCCTCATAACAGTGACATCCACAGATCCCCCATAACAGTGACATCCACAGTGCCCCCATAACAATGACATCCACAGATCCCCCATAACAGTCGCATCCACAGATCCCCATAACAGTGACATCCACAGCGCCCCCATAACTGTGACATCCACAGTGCCCCCACAACAATGACATCCACAGTGTCCCCATAACAGTCACCTCCACAGTGCCTCATAACAATGACATCCACAGTGTCCCCATAACAGTCACCTCCACAGTGCCTCATAACAGTGACATCCACAGGGCCCCCATAACAGTGACATCCACAGTGCCCCCATAACAATGACATCCACAGTACCCCCATAACAGTGACATCCACAGATCTCCCATACCAGTGACATCCACAGCGCCCCCATAACAGTGACCTCCACAGTGCCCTCATAACAGTGACATCCACAGATCCCCCATAACAGTGACATCCGCAGCGCCCCCATAACAGTGACATCCGCAGCGCCCCCATAACAGTGACATCCACAGTGCCCGGATAACAATGACATCCACAGATCCCCCATAACAGTCGCATCCACAGATCCCCATAACAGTGACATCCACAGCGCCCCCATAACAGTGACATCCACAGTGCCCCCATAACAATGACATCCACAGATCCCCCATAACAGTCGCATCCACAGATCCCCATAACTGTGACATCCACAGTGCCCCCATAACAGTGACCTCCACAGATCCCCCATACCAGTGACATCCACAGTGCCCCCATAACAGTGACATCCACAGATCCCCCATAACAATGACCTCCACAGTGCCCCCTTAACAGTGACATCCACAGTGCCCCCATAACAGTGACATCCACAGTGCCCCCATAACAATGACATCCACAGTACCCCCATAACAGTGACATCCACAGTGCCCTCATAACAGTGACATCCACAGATCCCCCATAACAGTGACATCCACAGTGCCCCCATAACAATGACATCCACAGATCCCCCATAACAGTCGCATCCACAGATCCCCATAACAGTGACATCCACAGCGCCCCCATAACAGTGACATCCACAGTGCCCCCATAACAATGACATCCACAGATCCCCCATAACAGTCGCATCCACAGATCCCCATAACTGTGACATCCACAGATCCCCCATACCAGTGACATCCACAGTGCCCCCATAACAGTGACATCCACAGATCCCCCATAACAATGACCTCCACAGTGCCCCCTTAACAGTGACATCCACAGTGCCCCCATAACAGTGACATCCACAGTGCCCCCATAACAATGACATCCACAGTACCCCCATAACAGTGACATCCACAGATCCCCCATAACAGTGACATCCGCAGATCCCCCATAACAATGACATCCACAGATCCCCTATAACAGTGACATCCACAGTGCCCCCATAACAATGACACCCACAGCACCCCATAACAGTGACATCCACAGATCCCCCATAACAATGACATCCACAGATCCCCTATAACAGTGACATCCACAGTGCCCCCATAACAATGACCTCCACAGCGCCCCCATAACAATGACATCCACAGATCCCCCATACCAGTGACATCCACAGTGCCCCCATAACAGTGACATCCGCAGATCCCCCATAACAATGACATCCACAGATCCCCCATAACAGTGACATCCACAGTGCCCCCATAACAATGACATCCACAGCGCCCCCATAACAGTGACATCCACAGCGCCCCATACCAGTGACATCCACAGCGCCCCCATAATAGTGACCTCCACAGCGCCCCCATAACAGTGACATCCACAGTGCCCCCATAACAGTGACATCCACAGTGCCCCCATAACAGTGACCTCCACAGTGCCCCCATAACAATGACATCCACAGCGCCCCCATAATAGTGACCTCCACAGCGCCCCCATAACAGTGACATCCACAGTGCCCCCATAACAGTGACATCCACAGTGCCCCCATAACAGTGACATCCACAGTGCCCCCATAACAGTGACATCCACAGCGCCCCCATAACAGTGACCTCCACAGTGACCCCATAACAGTGACCTCCACAGATCCCCCATAACAGTGACATCCACAGTGCCCCCATAACAGTGACCTCCACAGTGCCCCCATAACAGTGACATCCACAGTGCCCCATAACAGTGACATCCACAGTACCCCCATAACAGTGACCTCCACAGCGCCCCCATAACAATGACCTCCACAGCGCCCCCATAACAATGACCTCCACAGTGCCCCATAATAGTGACCTCCACAGATCCCCCATAACAGTGACCTCCACAGCGCCCCCATAACAATGACCTCCACAGCGCCCCCATAACAATGACCTCCACAGTGCCCCATAACAGTGACCTCCACAGTGCCCCCATAATAGTGACCTCCACAGCGCCCCCATAACAGTGACATCCACAGTGCCCCATAACAGTGACATCCACAGATCCCCCATAACAGTGACCTCCACAGATCCCCCATAACAGTGACCTCCACAGCGCCCCCATAACAGTGACCTCCACAGTGCCCCCATAATAGTGACATCCACAGTGCCCCCCATAACAGTGACCTCCACGGCGCCCCCCATAACAGTGACCTCCACGGCGCCCCCATAACAGTGACCTCCACGGCGCCCCCATAACAGTGACCTCCACAGCGCCCCCATAACAGTGACCTCCACAGTGCCCCCATAATAGTGACATCCACAGTGCCCCCCATAACAGTGACCTCCACGGCGCCCCCCATAACAGTGACCTCCACGGCGCCCCCATAACAGTGACCTCCACGGCGCCCCCATAACAGTGACCTCCACGGCGCCCCCATAACAGTGACCTCCACGGCGCCCCCATAACAGTATATACGCCTCAGAGTGGGGGTGTTAGTTGCAGACCCCCCGTGGAGACCCTCTGAGGAATCAGCTCCAAGTCTCCATTATGTGGTAAAGATTCCGGGAGTCTTCTGTGTATAACGGGATGATGGGAGTGATGATCACTGTATAACATGTGACTCTGGATGGAATATTGTATCATTCCTGTGAAGATCAGCGCTGCCCGGAGTCGCCCTTTCATTCCCCTCCCCCACATCTGCTGTGAGGTCACGCGCGGCCGTATCGGAGATTATAAGATACGGTTTGGCCTCTTCTCTTGCAGCTTTCTAGTTGCAGCCAAACCTGTAATAAACAGCGGGTTGTGTGCGCGGCGGTCACAGCGTGACGTACGTAACCCTATATCCATAGGCGGCTGGCGGGCTGCTCACCACTAATGGCGGCCTACGAAACTGCTGCCTGCGCCCAGACACCCGGCTCCAATCTTCTGGTCAGGTCCTGACGGGTGAGAGGGACGCAGCGGGGGCAGCGGAATACTTTGTGGCCCCTTCATTGCCCTCCGCCAATAGTAAAGCAGCGTCGTGGTCCTAGAGGTCGACCCCGCCCACCCCACGCTTATAACATATTCTGGTGGCCCTAAGCCCTGGGCCCCGCCGGTCTGGGTATTAGGGTCGCAGTAAATACATTATTTCTATCAGGAAAAGTTTTCGTTTTCCAGCTTAATTTTTGTATCAATTCCTTAACATGTTAAGGATCTCCTCTTGCTGTCATTGAACGTTTACTCCAGAGGATACAAACCCGACCCGGTCATGTAATGGACACACGCGACGCAGCTCTGACAAGGGCGCTGCATGACCAGGAGAAGCAAGCAGAGATCTTGATACAAGGTATATTGGAAACTTGCAGAGCTTTTTATTATACAAAAGAACACAATGTATCTGCTTAAACTGGAGCATTCCATTAAGTCCAGCAGGGGGTGGGGGGGGGTGGCGGTATGATCACGGCGGACCCCACCCACAGGTTGGCTGAGACTTGTAGTTCATCAGCGGGATGACAGCAGCATCTGCTCGATATAAGTGCCGAGTCCGAGCTGCGAAACAGAAATTCTGATAAGTCGTTTTTTTCTCTCCATGTTTTAGGAAATGACTTAATGCAACAAACCAGCAGGACGGACCTGGCGGGGGGGGGGGGGGGGCTGCTGACATCACATGGCCCCGCGCCTTCTCCAGCCCCATTAATCTTACCCGTTCCCATGAGGTCACACAGATGACATCACCCTGGACGGGCGCACACACCGGCCTGAGCAGGATGTGTCCATCAACCGGCGTATTTGACGGGAAAATATTTGCTCATGAAATGCTGCCAAGGGCTCAGACGAGCGCAGCAGCAGGCGCAGCGCGGGCACCGGCGGCCGCTGAGTCAGAAAGAGGTTTATTAACGGATCGGCCCAGCGCGGCAAGGGTTAACCCCGCCAGCAACAGAAAAGCCAGTGTGCTGAGGTGTTTACCCAGAGATGGACGCTGCCGATCCACAGAGCCATCAGTCAGACGAGAGCAATGGATGCATTGCAGAATGTGGCCCCGGGGGCCTCGCTGGGAAGGCCTTCCCACTGTTTATACAAAAAATAACGAAAAAGAAACCGATTTGAATTTAGTTACAGAATTGTTTTATATTTCTTAACGTGCACAAATGTCAGGAGTACGGGGGGGGGGGGAGGCTGCAGGCTGTGAGAGGGGAGAGGGAGCGGCAGGAGAGATCTGATTGGCTGAGGACACACAGCACAGCTCTGACATCACACCATGAAGAGCCCGCCCACGCAGAGCAGTCACCGGCAGTATACACGGCACACGTGCAACACAGATATGTATAGAATATACTCATCTCCTATATATACTGTACAGGGGGGGGGGGGGGTATCCGAGACAACCAACATCTGGAACTGAGCTGAAGAGACCTGTCCCCCATAAATAATGAGACATTGCATAGTCTCGCTGATATTACACTGTTAAATATTACACGAGACAAGTAGATAGATAATAGATAGATAGATAGATGGATAGATAGATAGATAATAGATAGATAGATAATAGATAGATAATAGATAGATAGATAGATAGATAATAGATAGATAGATAATAGATGATAGATAATAGATAGATAATAGATGATAGATAATAGATAGATAATAGATAGATAGATAGATAATAGATAGATAGATAATAGATGATAGATGATAGATAGATAGATAGATAGATAATAGATAGATAGATAGATAGATAATAGATAGATAATAGATAGATAGATAGATAGATAAATGGATATGTATGAGATAGATAGATAATAGATAATAGATAGATGGATATGAGATAGATAATAGATACATTTGACATTGAGGTGGTTGGTTGCTTCTGCTGAGTGGCCTGTGTGTGTGTATGTAGGGGGGGGGGGGGGGTCCAGCTTCAGCTTCTAGAGGCCGAGGGAGACAGATATATGATGTATATACAATGTAATACATGTACCGTCTTAACAATGCACATACAGATCACACACATACAGATCACACACATACAGATCACACACATACAGATCACACACATACAGATCACACACATACAGATCACACACATACAGATCACACACATACAGATCACACATACAGATCACACACATACAGATCACACACATACAGATCACACACATACAGATCACACACATACAGATCACACAGATCACACACATACAGATCACACACATACAGATCACACAGATCACACACATACAGATCACACAGATCACACAGATCACACACATACAGATCACACACATACAGATCACACACATACAGATCACACACATACAGATCACACAGATCACACACATACAGATCATACAGATCACACACATACAGATCATACAGATCACACAGATCACACACATACAGATCACACACATACAGATCCCACAGATCCCACACATACAGATCACACAGATCACACAGATCACACAGATCACACACATACAGATCACACACATACAGATCACACACACACAGATCACACACATACAGATCACACACACACACACACACAGATCCCACACATACAGATCACACACATACAGATCACACACATACAGATCCCACACATACAGATCACACAGATCACACACATACAGATCACACACATACAGATCCCACACATACAGATCACACAGATCACACACATACAGATCACACACATACAGATCACACAGATCACACACATACAGATCCCACACATACAGATCCCGCACATACAGATCACACACATACAGATCACACACATACAGATCATACACATACAGATCATACAGATCACACAGATCACACACATACAGATCACACACACACAGATCACACACATACAGATCACACACACACACACACACACAGATCCCACACATACAAATCACACACATACAGATCACACACATACAGATCCCACACATACAGATCCCACACATACAAATCACACACATACAGATCACACACACACAGATCACACACATACAGATCACACACATACAGATCACACACATACAGATCACACACATACAGATCACACACATACAGATCATACACATACAGATCACACACATACAGATCACACAGATCACACACATACAGATCACACACATACAGATCACACAGATCACACACATACAGATCCCACACATACAGATCCCACACATACAGATCACACACATACAGATCACACACATACAGATCACACACATACAGATCATACACATACAGATCACACACATACAGATCACACACATACAGATCACACACACACAGATCACACACATACAGATCACACAGATCACACACATACAGATCACACAGATCACACACATACAGATCACACACATACAGATCCCACACATACAGATCACACACACACAGATCACACACATACAGATCACACAGATCACACACATACAGATCACACACATACAGATCACACACATACAGATCACACACATACAGATCACACACATACAGATCACACACATACAGATCACACAGATCACACACATACAGATCCCACACATACAGATCCCACACATACAGATCCCATACATACAGATCACACACATACAGATCACACACATACAGATCACACACATACAGATCATACAGATCACACAGATCACACACATACAGATCACACAGATCACACACATACAGATCACACAGATCACACAGATCACACACACACAGATCACACAGATCACACACACACAGATCACACACATACAGATCACACAGATCACACAGATCACACACATACAGATCACACACACACAGATCACACAGATCACACACACACAGATCACACACACACAGATCACACACATACAGACCACACAGATCACACAGATCATACAGATCACACACATACAGATCACACACATACAGATCATACAGATCACACAGATCACACACATACAGATCACACAGATCACACACATACAGATCACACAGATCACACAGATCACACACACACAGATCACACAGATCACACACACACAGATCACACACATACAGATCACACAGATCACACAGATCACACACATACAGATCACACACATACAGATCACACACATACAGATCACACAGATCACACACATACAGATCACACACATACAGATCACACACATACAGATCACACAGATCACAGATCACACAGATCACACACATACAGATCACACACATACAGATCACACACATACAGATCACACAGATCACACAGATCACACAGATCACACACATACAGATCACACAGATCACACACATACAGATCACACAGATCAAACACATACAGATCACACAGATCACACACATACAGATCACACAGATCACACACATACAGATCACACACATACAGATCACACAGATCACACAGATCACACACATACAGATCACACACATACAGATCACACACATACAGATCACACAGATCACACAGATACAGATCACACACATACAGATCACACACATACAGATCACACACATACAGATCACACAGATCACACAGATACAGATCACACACATACAGATCACACAGATCACACAGATCACACAGATCACACACACACAGATCACAGATCACACAGATCACACACATACAGATCATACACACACATACAGATCACACACACACAGATCACACAGATCATACAGATCCCACACATACAGATCCCACACATACAGATCCCA
Organism: Bufo bufo; assembly: GCF_905171765.1. Lineage (NCBI taxonomy): Eukaryota > Metazoa > Chordata > Amphibia > Anura > Bufonidae > Bufo > Bufo bufo. The sequence goes on along the minus strand of NC_053393.1, from coordinate 553,858,705 downwards.
CACATACAGATCCCACACATACAGATCACACACATACAGATCACACAGATCACACACATACAGATCACACACACACAGATCACACACATACAGATCACACAGATCACACAGATCACACACATACAGATCACACACATACAGATCACACACATACAGATCACACACATACAGATCACACAGATCACACACATACAGATCACAGATCACACACATACAGATCACACAGATCACACAGATCACACAGATCACACAGATCACACAGATCACAGATCTCCCAAGTGCACTGTCCTCTTCTCCTCGTTCTGATCTCAGGTATAGATTTGCAGCGTTACATTCACACTATTGATCCTCTCCATACATTGGAGTCTTCTAAACTATTTCATTATTTGATGTCATTTACATTTTTGAAATCTCTCTATTCTGATAATTTTTGCATTATTGTGCGCAAAGAAAACCATTGCAGTGTATACTGTACATATGCAGGAATAATTGACTTTCACCCAATGAACCACAAGTGTCCCTCTTTGACGGTCCAGAAAGTTGGGAGGTCTGAGATGACATCATCCGGCAGTGGAGAGTGCGGCAGCGGTGGCGGCCTCGTCTCTCCAGGTTCCTCCCCGAAGCGGCTGATGGGAGGATTTGTTTTGGCTTCTTTTTGGATTTGTGTCTGAACAGTGACATGAATGTTTGGGACTCGTCACTCGTTCATTCAATGTGTTAAATGTTAAAAATAAACCAATAAACACTAAAAGTGGAAACAGATGAAGAAGGTTCTGGAGCGGATTATTTCTGGGGCCAAACATTCATTTTATGGTTTCTAAAACTATTTTAATATAAGATCAAAAGGACAAATCCTCCCCCTGCTCCTATTTCCAGAATCTGCCCCCCCCCCCCGCCCCCTCCACTGCACAAAATGTTCCTAAGAAAAGATCCAAAAACTTACTGTAACTCTGCCCAATCCTGTTACTTCTCAAGCTGCTCCCCACACAGTACATTCTGCAGGTTCGTTAGCTAGGGCTGTCTGGGAGCTGCTGGACGTCCTGTGTGGGTGACCACCATGAGCAGGTCTGTCTGCTGCACTGTAGACTGACTCCACACTGCACAGACCTGTGCACGTCCTGGCTCCCCTTGCTCAGCAAACCTCCTGATGAGCAGTAGACGGCCGATCCTTGTGCACAGACCTTCTGTTAGCTCTTTCAGATTATTTTACACTTGCTATGTCTGCTGCGTGGACTTGTTTTAGTTCTTTGTGCTCTGCAGTAGACTTCCCATGCATGTTGCCTAGACTTGTTTTAGTACTTTCTTCTCGACCACAGACGAATCATGATGCCCAAACTTCTTTTAGTTCTTTCTGCTTTACAGTAGACTTCTTATCTATGCTGCATAGACTTGTTTTAGTACTTTCTTCTCTAACACAGACCAACTGAGATGCAAAGAATTGTTTCAGTTTTTTTATGCTATACAGCAGAATTCCTAGTCAAGCTGCATAGACCTGTTTCTTCTCTGCTGCAGACTAACCATTCTGGACAGACTTGTTCTGGTTCTTTCTGCTCTACCATATATTTATTAATGATCTTGTAGAAGGCTTGCATAGTAAAATATCAATTTTCGCAGATGACACTAAACTGTGTAAAGTAATTAACACTGAAGAGGACAGTATACTGTATATATACTACAGAGGACAGTATACTGTATATACACTACAGAGGACAGTATACTGTATATATACTACAGAGGACAGTATACTGTATATATACTACAGAGGACAGCATACTGTATATATACTACAGAGGACAGTATACTGTATATATACTACAGAGGACAGTATACTGTATATATACTACAGGGGACAGTATACTGTATATATACTACAGAGGACAGTATACTGTATGTATACTACAGAGGACAGTATACTGTATATATATACTACAGAGGACAGTATACTGTGTATATATACTACAGAGGACAGTATACTGTATATATACTACAGAGGACAGTATACTGTATATATACTACAGAGGACAGTATACTACTACAGAGGGATCTGGATAGATTGGAGGCTTGGGCAGATAAGTGGCAGATGAGGTTTAACACTGAGAAATGTAAGGTTATGCACATGGGAAGGAATAATGCAAGTCACCCGTACATACTAAATGGTAAAACGCTCGGTAACACTGACATGGAAAAGGATCTAGGAATTTTAATAAACAGCAAACTAAGCTGCAAAAAACAGTGTCAGGCAGCGGCTGCCAAGGCCAATAAGATAATGGGTTGCATCAAAAGGGGCATAGATGCCCGTGATGAGAACATAGTCCTACCACTTTACAAATCACTGGTCAGACCACACATGGAGTACTGTGTACAGTTCTGGGCTCCTGTAAACAAGGCAGACATAGCAGAGCTGGAGAGGGTCCAGAGGAGGGCAACTAAAGTAATAACTGGAATGGGGCAACTACAGTACCCTGAAAGATTATCAAAATTAGGGTTATTCACTTTAGAAAAAAGACGACTGAGGGGAGATCTAATTACTATGTATAAATATATCAGGGGTCAGTACAGAGATCTATCCCATCAGCTATTTATCCCCAGGACTGTGACTGTGACGAGGGGACATCCTCTGCGTCTGGAGGAAAGAAGGTTTGTACACAAACATAGAAGAGGATTCTTTACGGTAAGAGCAGTGAGACTATGGAGCTCTCTGCCTGAGGAGGTGGTGATGGTGAGTACAATAAAGGAATCCAAGAGGGGCCTGGATGTATTTCTGGAGTGTAATAATATTACAGGCTATAGCTACTGGAGAGGGGTCGTTGATCCAGGGAGTTATTCTGATGCCTGATTGGAGTCGGGAAGGAATTTTTTATTCCCCTAAAGTGAGGAAAATTGGCTTCTACCTCACAGGGTTTTTTTGCCTTCCTCTGGATCAACTTGTAGGATGACAGGCCGAACTGGATGGACAGAGGGCTTTTTTCGGCCTTATGTACTATGTTACTATGTTACCATAGACTTGTTATGGTTCTTTCTGATCTACCATAGACTGCCATTATGTGCTGCACAGACTTGTTCTGGTTCTTTCTGCTCTACCATAGACTTGTTCTGGTTCTTTCTGATCTACCATAGACTGCCATTATGTGTTGCACAGACTTGTTCTGGTTCTTTCTGCTCTACCATAGACTTGTTCTGGTTCTTTCTGATCTACCATAGACTGCCATTCTGTGCTGCACAGACTTGTTCTGGTTCTTTCTGATCTACCATAGACTGCCATTCTGTGCTGCACAGACTTGTTCTGGTTCTTTCTGCTCTACCATAGACTGCAATTATGTGCTGCACAAACTTGTTTTACTTCTTTCTGCTATACTGTAGACTGTCTGTGCTGCACAGATTTGTTCTGATTCCTTCTGCTTTACCATAGACTGCCATTCTGTGCTGCACAAACTTGTTTTAGTTCTTTCTGCTATACTGTAGACTGCCTCTCTCTGCTGCACTTACTTCTTTCATGCTATTGCACACACTTGTTTACTTCGTTCGGCTATACTGCACACTGTCTGTCTGTGCTGCACAGATTTGGTTTATTTTTCTGCTCTACCATAGACTGTTCCAGCTATGCCGATTTTCTTTAGTTCTGCTATACAACAGACTGACTCTACATGCTGCACAGACTTGCATTGTGCACAAGATATTATGATAAAAGACTAGCAGAACACAGGGGGGGGGGGGGGGGGGTCCTCACAAGTGTTATGGAAAGTGAATGGTGCAGCAATTAGGTAAGTGGTCAATAGCTAAGGGACCAGCAGACCCCATATTCCCCCAGTCCTCATGTCTGTGGACCTCCGACTGTGTAGCATCTTCTCTATTAACCCTCTGAGGACCAGAGACCAGCCGGACCTGGCCTCATCTCCCTATGGCTCTGACCTCGAAGGACCTTTCAGCTTTTTCCATCCAGTGACGTCTTTACCTTCCCAGGATATTCTATGAAATTCCATTCCTTGAAGGTGTTTGTGGCCGGTGGTCAGAGGACAAGACAGTCGAGCGCACTGTGCCTCCATTATCTGCGCCCCTCTGGAAGAAGCGCTGCCCTAATTGCCCCTCTGACAGTTATTTACGAGGTGATAAGTCCACATATCTCTCACAGATATTTACTCTTCCGTCCGCCTCCAACAAGAGCATTAGCCATGAAGCGGGCCGCTCTGTGCTACCAACGGGCACCAACCTCACAAGCAGCCCAGCGGAGTGCCATTACAACCCAGGGGCAGATCAAAACCCACTGCTGGCAGCGACGTAGAGGTCACTCCCATCCAATCAGGAGGCTGCGAACATCCCACATATGCCCTGAGCCGGCCTGTGGTTACGTCGGATCATCTGAGGACACTACTGTAAATGGCACAATTTGTTAGCACGTTCCGCCCGAGCAGCCCCTCCGTCTCCCTGACACGTTTTCTATGTAATGCTGGATATGTAGACAGCTCGCATATTTATCTGACATCTTTAGTGCGTGTACGCTGACGAAAACAAACAAGCACTGTGCCGCTTTCTGGAATCGGTAGTTTGAAGCTTGCACAGGATGATAAGTGTCAGAAGAGACAAATGTAGAGCAAAAGTCAAGCAGTAACGATATAAATGATGGGGGTTGTTCTCCAAACAACTGCTGATATCAAATAGAATAAAGTATACAGTCTGGCTCAACAGCACCCCTAATGGTCAATCATGGACTAGGACCATCCAGTGTGTAAATACCAATGTTCTTCAGCCTGTGAAACTACAACTCCCAGCATACCCATGCCCTTAGTGCTACAAATGAAAATATAAATCACAAATTAGAACCCGTAGAATTTAGAATTCACAATCATTACAACTGCAGTAAATTTTAGCACCATTTTTAGGTCAAACTTCCTGTGATATTTCATTGCATAATATATGTTTCTTTCAGGTTCAGAGCTTTATTTTATGATACAGAGCTCAAAATAAGATCTTTATAAAATCACATGTGTGTGTGCAGCCGCCACTAGGGAGAGCTCAAGAGCCTAAAACATGCTGATATATACAGCCACCACTAGAGGAAGCTCAGGAGATTACTACATACAGATATATACAGCCACCACTAGAGGAAGCTCAGGAGATTACTACATACAGATATATACAGCCACTACTAGAGGGAGCTCAGGAGATTACTACATACAGATATATGCAGCCACCACTAGAGGGAGCTCAGGAGATTACTACATACAGATATATACAGTCACCACTAGAGGGAGCTCAGGAGCTTACTGCATACATATATATACAGCCACCACTAGAGGGAGCTCAGGAGATTACTGCATACAGATATATACAGCCACCACTAGAGGAAGCTCAGGAGATAACTACATACTGATAAATACAGCCACCACTAGAGGGAGCTCAGGAGATTACTACATACAGATTTATACAGCCACCACTAGAGGGAGCTCAGGAGATTACTACATACAGATTTATACAGCCACCACTAGAGGGAGCTCAGGAGCTTACTACATACAGATATATACTGTCACCACTAGAGGGAGCTCAGGAGATTACTGCATACAGATATATACAGCCACCACTAGAAGGAGCTCAGGAGATTACTACATACAAATAAATACAGCCACCACTAGAGGGAGCTCAGGAGATTACTACATACAGATATATACAGCCACCACTAGAGGAAGCTCAGGAGATTACTGCCTACAGATATATACAGCCACCACTAGAGGGAGCTCAGAGGATTACTACATACTGATATATACAGCCACCACTAGAGGGAGCTCAGGAGATTACTACATACAGATATATACAGCCAACACTAGAGGGAGCTCAGGAGATTACTACATACAGATATATACAGCCACCACTAGAGGAAGCTCAGGAGAATACTACATACAGATATATACAACCACCACTAGAGGGAGCTCAGGATATTACTACATACAGATATATACAGCCACCACTAGAAGGAGCTCAGGAGATTACTACATACAGATATATACAGCCACCACTAGAGGGAGCTCAGGAGATTACTACATACAGATATATACAACCACCACTAGAGGGAGCTCAGGAGATTACTACATACAGCTATATACAGCCACCACTAGAGAGAGCTCAGGAGATTACTACATACAGATATATACAGCCACCACTAGAGGGAGCTCAGGAGATTACTGCATACAGATATATACTGTCACCACTAGAGGGAGCCCAGGAGATTACTGCATACAAATATATACAGCCACCAGTAGAGGGAGCTCAGGAGACTACTACATACAGATATATACAGCCACCACTAGAGGGAGCTCAGGAGATTACTACATACAGATATATACTGTCACCACTAGAGGGAGCCCAGGAGATTACTACATACAGATATATACAGCCACCACTAGAGGGAGCTCAGGAGATTACTACATACAGATATATACAGCCACCACTAGAGGGAGCTCAGGAGATTACTACATACAGATATATACAGCCACCACTAGAGGGAGCCCAGGAGATTACTACATACAGATATATACAGTAACCACTAGAGGAAGCTCAGGAGATTACTACATACAGATATATACAGACACCACTAGAGGAAGCCCAGGAGATTACTGCATACAAATATATACAGCCACCAGTAGAGGGAGCTCAGGCATTTAAATTGAAGACCCCTAACATCTTTTTATCCAGAATATGCTGATTTACAATGAGAATGCCAGAAAAACTGTGAAGACTGTCACACAAGCAAATCAGCAATCAAGAAGTACTGTATAATAGAATCTGCATGATAAAGCTTATGGGATGTCTTTATTGCCAAATTACAGGATCCCCATTGTGCTAACATTTGAAAATGCAGGATCGATTAATGAAGCCTAGAATCTAGAGAGACCTGTAGGTGTGGTCCTGTCCTGGTAGTGAGGTGTATAAGCCCCAGCATGCTGCCCCTATATTCTGTATATGAGACCGTCTTCCATTGTCAGACTATTCTTGGGTAGAAATGTGATCAGCTCTTTTAGGAACTGTCCTAATGCCTTCACCCTTCTTCCTATGTGACACCGCCCTGAAACCCAGATAAACCATGTGACTGCTGGTTGCCATGGGATTATTGAAGACTTTTTATCATTCTATGCTTTTTAATTCCCGTCCTACAGGTGGCGCTATTTCCATGGAACAGCGACACCTACAGTCATTTGCTGGTATTGCAGCAGCGGCTTATAATAGATGATGCATTGGAATCCGTCCGGAACCCGACCCCGCAGACAGTTATTAGAATAAAGTGACATGATAACTTCATTAGCAGAAATCCAGACGATGCATTAACCGCTACGTGCGCAGGCTGCACTGTAAACCGCCTGCATCCTCGTTAGGACATTCTGCGTCAGTCATAAATCAGAGATCAGCAACGCAGCTAAATCAAAGGCTAACCCGGGGTGATGGTCAGTTCTTAAAGGGGAAGGCACAAATAGGTGCCATAGCAAAGTAACGCCAAAGTAAAATGAGAAAAAGATGATTATTCATTCATCAATTTTACAAGACCTCTGCTTCTTGTCAGCGGTTTTCTTCATCGTCTCCCTCTTCTTTACATCCAGAGCCATAATTCTGTCAGGGATTGTTACAATGTATCGGTGTAGACGGCCTGGACTCCAGATGGATATATGTCACCTGCACTGATACATTGTAACAATCTGTTAGGACAGGAGATGTGCACTGCTGATGCGATTGTCTAGACTGGATACATTGTAGCAAACACATAGTTGTTGGCAGGACCCTGTCCTTTTCGGGCTGTTCTTACATGTACATACATTCACGAACTGTTCTGGACGTGAGCTGGTTAATTGCCAGAATTTTAATGTTTTCCTCCTAAATCCCCTGTAAAAAAAAGCCGTCAATGAGCACAATTGGATTTCAAACACATCTTGGCTGCGGCGGGAGCTCAGCTCTGCGCTGCTGTAGATATTGGCTCCCTCCCAGAAGGCCTCAGTGCGAGCGTCCAGCCGAGTCAGGGAAACCGTCTCCCACGTGTTGTTCTAGAGCTAAATATACATCATTCCTATTAGTCCTGGACTATTCTATCAGCCCAAATGTTTCCCCTGCTGGAATTTCCATAAGATGAAGATAAAGGGCGGCATTATATTCAGGCCCGGTCCTTACATGGCGAGATACGTGCTGCTGAAACCCCCTGGTTTATTCGCCGAAGAACTGTTGGTTTACATGAAACCAAACAAGAACAATGTCAACAGAGAAGACAACTGATGGGACAACCCACAACTGGTAACGAATTGTTCACCCCCCATGAGAACCTTCTTCAGTTCCTAGTGGGGCACCTTTAGCTGGTATGAACTTCTACATATCTGATGCACAGACAGGCACCATGTTCTTAGCTCTTTCCTCATGCCTAGTGGCCTTCAGTTCACTAACATTCTGGGGTTTCCATGGAAACTTTATTGCCCTGGCGCAAGGCTACTTTGGACTATGGATGTTGGTGGGCATTTCCCCTTTTTCTTACTATGCAAAGCCGTCAACTCTCTTCTTTATTGCACTTTGAAGGGTTAACTTGCACAGTGATTTATGCCGTTGTTTGGACTTCTACTGTCTGATATTTATATGTTTATTGTAATATATCCTGTTCATTTGCACTGTTATTACACTATATCTGCACTGCACGGTGGAAAGGGTTAATGCTCAGCAGCTAATACTTCCTACCTATGCAAAGGTTTGGAGAGAAAACAACAGACACGCTGACCTTCTGATGGTGGGGTTTATCTCTGTTCTGTCTGAACACTTATTCATTCCCATAGACTTGCACAGAAGCTCTATTCAAGACTACTATAGAAATGGTAACATTGTTTCTGTTTAGGCCAGACCTGGGCAAACTACGGCCCGGCGGACCTTTTAATCCGGCCCCCGGGCGGAGCCAGAGGCGTGCCAAGCAACGATACCCCTCCTCCGCGAATGAAGAGGACTTCCGACTCGGCGTGCTGCGTGTGGCATGGCGCGGTGGCAGGGAGGCAGCGTCAGCGGCAGTACTGTCTAGGTAAGACACAGCAGGGGGGGGGGTGCCTCGTGCGAGCCGTACCCGGGACCCGGCCGGCCGCAATTATTCCCTTCTCTGTAACAGCGCAGCGCCCGCGGCTCTCATAGTATCGGCTGTGACTGTCTGACACTGACAGTCACAGAGCCGACAAGCATGAAGCTGCGGCCGCCTCCCCCTGTGCTGTGTGTAGTCAGTGTGACTAACACATGGCTGATCATCTCTGAGCATTACGTTTCTAAAGGCAAGGGGGGGGGGGGGGGGTGTGTACTATTGTAAGGGGGGGGGGGGGGGTGTTCTGTATATGATGGGGGGGCCGGGGGGGTGTTCTGTACACAAGGGGACAATGGCTGGATTCACAGGGGACAATGGCTGGATTCACAGGGGACAATGGCTGGATTCACAGGGGGACAATGGCTGGATTCACAGGGGACAATGGCTGGATTCACAGGGGGACAATGGCTGGATTCACAGGGGACAATGGCTGGATTCACAGTGGGACAATTGCTGGATTCACAGGGGGACAATGGCTGGATTCACAGTGGGACAATGGCTGGATTCACATTGGACAATGGCTGGATTCACAGGGGACAATGGCTGGATTCACAGGGGACAATGGCTGGATTCACAGGGGGACAATGGCTGGATTCACAGGGGGACAATGGCTGGATTCACAGGGGGACAATGGCTGGATTCACAGGGGGACAATGGCTGGATTCACAGGGGGACAATGGCTGGATTCACAGGGGGACAATGGCTGGATTCACAGGGGGACAATGGCTGGATTCACAGGGGGACAATGGCTGGATTCACAGGGGGACAATGGCTGGATTCACAGGGGGACAATGGCTGGATTCACAGGGGGACAATGGCTGGATTCACAGGGGGACAATGGCTGGATTCACAGGGGGACAATGGCTGGATTCACAGGGGGACAATGGCTGGATTCACAGGGGGACAATGGCTGGATTCACAGGGGGACAATGGCTGGATTCACAGGGGACAATGGCTGGATTCACATGGGGACAATGGCTGGATTCACAGTGGGACAATTGCTGGATTCACAGGGGGACAATTGCTGGATTCACAGTGGGACAATGGCTGGATTCACAGGGGGACAATGGCTGGATTCACAGGGGGACAATGGCTGGATTCACAGGGGGACAATGGCTGGATTCACAGGGGGACAATGGCTGGATTCACAGGGGGACAATGGCTGGATTCACAGGGGGACAATGGCTGGATTCACAGGGGACAATGGCTGGATTCACAGTGGGACAATGGCTGGATTCACAGGGGGACAATGGCTGGATTCACAGGGGGACAATGGCTGGATTCACAGGGGGACAATGGCTGGATTCACAGGGGGACAATGGCTGGATTCACAGGGGGACAATGGCTGGATTCACAGGGGACAATGGCTGGATTCACAGTGGGACAATTGCTGGATTCACAGGGGGACAATGGCTGGATTCACAGGGGGACAATGGCTGGATTCACAGGGGGACAATGGCTGGATTCACAGGGGGACAATGGCTGGATTCACAGGGGGACAATGGCTGGATTCACAGTGGGACAATGGCTGGATTCACAGGGGGACAATGGCTGGATTCACAGGGGACAATGGCTGGATTCACAGGGGGACAATGGCTGGATTCACAGGGGGACAATGGCTGGATTCACAGGGGGACAATGGCTGGATTCACAGGGGGACAATGGCTGGATTCACAGGGGACAATGGCTGGATTCACAGGGGGACAATGGCTGGATTCACAGGGGACAATGGCTGGATTCACATGGGGACAATGGCTGGATTCACAGGGGGACAATGGCTGGATTCACAGGGGGACAATGGCTGGATTCACAGGGGGACAATGGCTGGATTCACAGGGGACAATGGCTGGATTCACAGGGGGACAATGGCTGGATTCACAGGGGACAATGGCTGGATTCACATGGGGACAATGGCTGGATTCACAGGGGGACAATGGCTGGATTCACAGGGGGACAATGGCTGGATTCACAGGGGGACAATGGCTGGATTCACAGGGGACAATGGCTGGATTCACAGGGGGACAATGGCTGGATTCACAGGGGACAATGGCTGGATTCACATGGGGACAATGGCTGGATTCACAGGGGACAATGGCTGGATTCACAGGGGGACAATGGCTGGATTCACAGGGGGACAATGGCTGGATTCACAGGGGGACAATGGCTGGATTCACAGGGGACAATGGCTGGATTCACAGGGGACAATGGCTGGATTCACAGGGGACAATGGCTGGATTCACAGGGGACAATGGCTGGATTCACAGGGGACAATGGCTGGATTCACAGGGGACAATGGCTGGATTCACAGGGGGACAATGGCTTTCACTAATATGAGTCACAAATAGTGAAAAATGTTCATTGTTTTGGGAAATTTTGTTTAATAAATTTAAATTTTTTTCTTGTAAGGCAACCTCACTTTTTCATTGTTTAACTATAACAAGTACTCGTACCAGTTGTCCAACAATGATATTTACTGCTTTTTATAAAGAAATACAATTGATTTTATGCAGTATTGAGTTTAGCCTTTTGGCCCGGCCCTCCAAAATATTTTCAGTTTCTCATGTGGCCCCATCGAAAAAATAATTGCCCACCCCTGGTTTAGGCTGTGCTTTTCCACTCCACCCCTCCCACTAGAAGGCTATAAACTGTCTATAAGGAGAGCAGTCAGAGCCCCTCCTGTTCTGCAAATAGGCACTGGTGCTGAGAGAGTCTCTGCCAGACTTCATGACCGACCAGAAGAAGACACTGCGATGGGGATACTCTGCCACAGACCCTGGGCAACCAGCCTTTGGCTAGTGTACAAGCCTACTAAGAAAGAGAGGGGCAGCTAGCTCCGGCCATTCCTCAGTACCAAACCTTCTTCTGTTAGGGAGGAGAGTGGAGAAGCCGCTCAGTGCACTGCCTGTATTGTTTTGCACTTGAGTTCCTCCAGTAAATAAGCACATTGATTATGAATCCTAACATGCCGATATATCCTATATATTCCTCCTTTAATCAAAAATGATCTGTCCAGTGGACGACAACCGTATAATCCAGTAGTAGTTCTGTACAGGAATGTCTGTCACATGCGCAATGTTTCTATGTCCAAAACAAAAATGTAAAGTCTGATGTTAGCACAAAAAGCGGACGTGTACACAGCGCCCCCCAGGGTGACGTCATCTTACAACGGCGAACAGAAAGTAATGTGCAAACAATATTGAATATGAAACAATAAGGAATATGTAATAACAGGGAGTGTGTAAGAATAGGGAATGTGTATACTAAAGTAAACCTGTAAACAATAGACAATGTGTAATGAATGTAAACAATAGGGAAATATGTAAACAATAGGGAAATATGTATACTAAAGTAAACAATAGACAATGTGTAATGAATGTAAGCAATAAGGAACATGGAAAAAACAGGGAATATGTAAAAAGTAGGGAACATATAAACAGCAGAGAATGTGTAAACAGAAGTAAACATGTAGACAAATAGGGAACATGAAATGGTGAATATGTAGACAATAGGGAATATGTAAATATGTAAACAATAGGGAATATGTAAATATGTAAACAATAGGGAACGTGTAAACAATGGGGAATATGTAAACATGTAAACAATAGGGAATATGTAGACAATAGGGAATATGTAAATATGTAAACAATAGGGAACGTGTAAACAATGGGAAACAAGTAGGAACAGGTTCCACTTTTCATTTGGTATTTTTCGGGCTATAAAGTAGTTTACGTTCATATTACTTTTTTTTATTTTATTTTCACCAGAAATCTGCACTGAAAATACTTTTACAAAACAGCCACAGAACAGGAGCGCCACATGTGACGGCCGCCTGACACGACATGAAGCAGGCGCACGTTTATCGGCACTTCTACAGCTTTGCGTTGCGTTTCTCACAGGTGTTTATGCTGCTCAGTGCTCCTCTATGAAGTACTCGTATCTTCTCTGGCGTCCGCAGCGACGGGTGAGGCCCTGACAGCGCGGCGAGAACGGGTGACATTAAACTAACGTACAGACGTGTCCCGCGTCGCTGGGTTATTCATTGCCTCGTTAAATACGAGAGAATGTTGAAACTATAACATTTATGACATCATGGCGGGCACTACTGCACTCATATGTCTTGTTATCTAGCTCTCCGAACGCCCTCTATATCCTGCCTGTGTGTCAGTCTGCACTGTTATTGCAGTATTCCATTCATGAGCCAGGGAGCTCAGGATGAGCAGGGCTAAAGATTCCATGCAGATTAGGGAGCTCAGCACGGTAAGGAGCTGAGGAAGCAGATCCTTGAGGGAGCTCTACGGAGGAAGGGTTGTCCTGGGGGTCCTGTAATAGGGCGTCACCTCTCAGTATCTGTCCCCCATCTATAATAATAATAACAGATCGTACAGAATATTTCATCATTGCTGTTAACCCTCACATCGCTGGGATCTCTCTCATCTGGACGGATATAAACCACTTGCTGAACTTCACAGCGAATCTTTCATCATCCTGAAAGTGAAGAAGAGAAATATTTCCTTCTCTCCTTCAAAGTAATAAGATTAAAAACCACATGATGAAACGCAGGCCGAGGGGGACACATGTGGTTACCCCCCACCTGCCGTGAATGTGGGGCCCCGCTCCATCTAATCTACTTGCAGGACGACTGAGAATATTCTGTGTGCAGATTAACTACATAATATTACATTCAACTAAAGTGACACAGTACTACTACTCTCATCCATACACATGTGACCTCTACACAGTACTACTACTCTCATCCATACACATGTGACCTCTACACAGTACTACTACTCTCATCCATACACATGTGACCTCTACACAGTACTACTACTCTCATCCATACACATGTGACCTCTACACAGTACTACTACTCTCATCCAGGAACAAGTGACCTCTACACAGTACTACTACTCTCATCCAGGAACAAGTGGCACCTGTACTACTACTCTCATCCATACACATGTGACCTCTACACAGTACTACTACTCTCATCCAGGAACAAGTGACACCTGTACTACTACTCTCATCCATACACATGTGACCTCTACACAGTACTACTACTCTCATCCATACACATGTGACCTCTACACAGTACTACTACTCTCATCCATACACATGTGACCTCTACACGGTACTACTACTCTCGTCCAGCAACAAGTGACCTCTACACGGTACTACTACTCTCATCCATACACATGTGACCTCTACACAGTACTACTACTCTCATCCAGGAACAAGTGACACCTGTACTACTACTCTCATCCATACACATATGACCTCTACACGGTACTACTACTCTCGTCCAGCAACAAGTGACCTCTACACAGTACTACTACTCTCATCCATACACATGTGACCTCTACACAGTACTACTACTCTCATCCATACACATGTGACCTCTACACGGTACTACTACTCTCATCCAGGAACAAGTGACCTCTACACAGTACTACTACTCTCATCCATACACATGTGACCTCTACACAGTACTACTACTCTCATCCATACACATGTGACCTCTACACAGTACTACTACTCTCATCCATACACATGTGACCTCTACACAGTACTACTACTCTCGTCCAGCAACAAGTGACCTCTACACAGTACTACTACTCTCATCCATACACATGTGACCTCTACACAGTACTACTACTCTCATCCAGGAACAAGTGACACCTGTACTACTACTCTCATCCAGGAACAAGTGACACAGTACTACTACTCTTATCCATACACATGTGACCTCTACACAGTACTACTACTCTCATCCAGGAACAAGTGACACCTGTACTACTACTCTCATCCAGGAACAAGTGACACCTGTACTACTACTCTCATCCAGAAATATGTAAAAACTGGAAGGTACAACTTTTCTTATCCAGGAACATATAATGAGGACAAAGAAAAACAGATGCAAATGACCGACTTAGGCCTCATGCACACGACCGTTGTTTTATTCCGTGTCCGTTGTTCCGTTTTTCGTGATTTTCTGCGGACCCATTGACTTTCAATGGGTCCGTTGAAAACTCGGCTAATGCACCGTTTGTCATCCGCGTCCGTGATCCGTGGTTCCAGTCCGTCAAAAAAATATAACCTGTCCTATTTTTTTCACGGAAAATGGTTCGCGGACCCATTCAAGTCAATGGGACCGTGAAAAAACGCGAAGGCACACAAGATTGTTATCCGCGTCCGCATCCGATTTTTTCCTATCATTTGCATGGCAAACCTGTCTTAGATTTTTTTTTACTTTCCTTCATGTCTGGTGATCCTCCAAAAATAAAGGAAGACACACGGAAACAAAAACGGAAACGGATCACGGAACAACGGAACCCCATTTTGCGGAACGGAACACAACAACGGTCGTGTGCATGAGGCCTAATGCAGAGAGGTGAACTAATGAGTAATGTCTATGTACAATAAAAGAGTGATAAATATAATACTGCTCCTGTGTACAAGAATATAACTACTATAATACTGCTCCTATATACAAGAATATAACTACTATAATACTGCTCCTATATACAAGAATATAACTACTATAATACTGCCTCCTATGTACAAGAATATAACTACTATAATACTGCTCCTATGTACAAGAATATAACCACTATAATACTGCTCCTATGTACAAGAATATAACTACTATAATACTGCCTCCTATGTACAAGAATATAACTACTATAATACTGCTCCTATGTACAAGAATATAACTACTATAATACTGCTCCTATGTACAAGAATATAACTACTATAATACTGCCTCCTATGTACAAGAATATAACTACTATAATACTGCTCCTATGTACAAGAATATAACCACTATAATACTGCTCCTATGTAGAATAATATAACTACTATAATACTGCTCCTATGTACAAGAATATAACTACTATAATACTGCTCCTATGTACAGGAATATAACTACTATAATACTGCTCCTATGTACAAGAATATAACTACTATAATACTGCCTCCTATGTACAAGAATATAACTACTATAATACTGTTCCTATGTACAAGAATATAACTACTATAATACTGCTCCTATGTACAAGAATATAACTACTATAATACTGCTCCTATGTACAGGAATATAACTACTATAATACTGCTCCTATGTAGAAGAATATAACTACTATAATACTGCTCCTATGTAGAAGAATATAACTACTATAATACTGCTCCTATGTACAGGAATATAACTACTATAATACTGCTTCCTATGTACAAGAATATAACTACTATAATACTGCTCCTATGTACAGGAATATAACTACTATAATACTGCTCCTATGTAGAAGAATATAACTACTATAATACTGCTCCTATGTAGAAGAATATAACTACTATAATACTGCTCCTATGTAGAAGAATATAACTACTATAATACTGCTCCTATGTACAAGAATATAACTACTATAATACTGCTCCTATGTACAAGAATATAACTACTATAAAACTGCCTCCTATGTACAAGAATATAACTACTATAATACTGCTCCTATGTACAAGAATATAACTACTATAATACTGCTCCTATGTACAAGAATATAACAACTATAATACTGCTCCAATGTACAAGAATATAACTACTATAATACTGCTCCTATGTACAAGAATATAACTACTATAATACTGCTCCTATGTACAAGAATATAACTACTATAATACTGCTCCTATGTACAAGAATATAACTACTATAATACTGCTCCTATGTACAGTAATATAACTACTATAATACTGCTCCTATGTACAAGAATATAACTACTATAATACTGCTCCTATGTACAGGAATATAACTGCTATAATACTGCCTCCTATGTATAAGAATATTACTACTATAATACTGCTCCTATGTACAAGAATATAACTACTATAATACTGCTCCTATGTACAAGAATATAACTACTATATTACTGCTCCTATGTACAAGAATATAACTACTATAATACTGCCTCCTATGTACAAGAATATAACTGCTATAATACTGCCTCCTATGTACAAGAATATAACTACTATAATACTGCCTCCTATGTACAAGAATATAACTACTATAATACTGCTCCTATGTACAAGAATATAACTACTATAATACTGCTCCTATGTACAAGAATATAACTACTATAATACTGCTCATATGTACAAGAATATAACTACTATAATACTGCTCCTATGTACAAGAATATAACTACTATAATACTGCCTCCTATGTACAAGAATATAACAACTATAATACTGCTCCTATGTACAAGAATATAACTACTATAATACTGCTCCTATGTACAAGAATATAACTACTATAATACTGTTCCTATGTACAAGAATATAACTACTATAATACTGCCTCCTATGTACAAGAATATAACTACTATAATACTGCTCCTATGTACAAGAATATAACTACTATAATACTGCCTCCTATGTACAAGAATATAACTACTATAATACTGCTCCTATATACAAGAATATAACTACTATAATACTACTCCTATGTACAA
Organism: Bufo bufo; assembly: GCF_905171765.1. Taxonomy (NCBI): domain Eukaryota; kingdom Metazoa; phylum Chordata; class Amphibia; order Anura; family Bufonidae; genus Bufo; species Bufo bufo. Next base: position 553,841,128 of record NC_053393.1, on the reverse strand, counting down.
GAATATAACTACTATAATACTGCCTCCTATGTACAAGAATATAACTACTATAATACTGCTCCTATGTACAAGAATATAACTACTATAATACTGCCTCCTATGTACAAGAATATAAATAATATAATACTGCTCCTATGTACAAGAATATAACTACTATAATACTGCTCCTATGTACAAGAATAAAACTACTATACTACTGCTCCTATGTACAAGAATATAACTACAATAATACTGCTCCTATGTACAAGAATATAACTACTATAATACTGCTCCTATGTACAAGAATATAACTACTATAATACTGCTCCTATGTACAAGAATATAACTACTATAATACTGCTCCTATGTACAAGAATATAACTACTATATTACTGCTCCTATGTACAAGAATATAACTACTATAATACTGCCTCCTATGTACAAGAATATAACTGCTATAATACTGCCTCCTATGTACAAGAATATAACTACTATAATACTGCCTCCTATGTACAAGAATATAACTACTATAATACTGCTCCTATGTACAAGAATATAACTACTATAATACTGCTCCTATGTACAAGAATATAACTACTATAATACTGCTCATATGTACAAGAATATAACTACTATAATACTGCTCCTATGTACAAGAATATAACTACTATAATACTGCCTCCTATGTACAAGAATATAACAACTATAATACTGCTCCTATGTACAAGAATATAACTACTATAATACTGCTCCTATGTACAAGAATATAACTACTATAATACTGTTCCTATGTACAAGAATATAACTACTATAATACTGCCTCCTATGTACAAGAATATAACTACTATAATACTGCTCCTATGTACAAGAATATAACTACTATAATACTGCCTCCTATGTACAAGAATATAACTACTATAATACTGCTCCTATATACAAGAATATAACTACTATAATACTACTCCTATGTACAAGAATATAACTACTATAATACTGCCTCCTATGTACAAGAATATAACTACTATAATACTGCTCCTATGTACAAGAATATAACTACTATAATACTGCCTCCTATGTACAAGAATATAAATAATATAATACTGCTCCTATGTACAAGAATATAACTACTATAATACTGCTCCTATGTACAAGAATAAAACTACTATAATACTGCTCCTATGTACAAGAATATAACTACTATAATACTGCTCCTATGTACAAGAATATAACTACTATACTACTGCTCCTATGTACAAGAATATAACTGCTATAATACTCCTCCTATGTACAAGAATATAACTACAATAATACTGCTCCTATGTACAAGAATATAACTACTATAATACTGCTCCTATGTACAAGAATATAACTACTATAATACTGCTCCTATGTACAGGAATATAACTACTATAATACTGCTCCTATGTACAGGAATATAACTGCTATAATACTGCCTCCTATGTATAAGAATATAACTACTATAATACTGCTCCTATGTACAAGAATATAACTACTATAATACTGCTCCTATGTACAGGAATATAACTACTATAATACTGCTCCTATGTACAAGAATATAACTACTATAATACTGCTCCTATGTACAAGAATATAACTGCTATAATACTGCTCCTATGTACAGGAATATAACTTCTATAATACTGCTCCTATGTACAGGAATATAACTGCTATAATACTGCCTCCTATGTATAAGAATATAACTACTATAATACTGCTCCTATGTACAAGAATATAACTACTATAATACTGCTCCTATGTACAAGAATATAACTACTATAATACTGCTCCTATGTACAAGAATATAACTACTATAATACTGCCTCCTATGTACAAGAATATAACTACTATAATACTGCTCCTATGTACAAGAATATAACTACTATAATACTGCTCCTATGTACAAGAATATAACTACTATAATACTGCTCCTATGTACAAGAATATAACTACTATAATACTGCTCCTATGTACAAGAATATAACTACTATAATACTGCTCCTATGTACAAGAATATAACTACTATAATACTGCCTCCTATGTACAAGAATATATCTACTATAATACTGCCTCCTATGTACAAGAATATAACTACTATAATACTGCTCCTATGTACAAGAATATAACTACTATAATACTGCCTCCTATGTACAAGAATATAACTACTATAATACTGCTCCTATGTACAATAATATAACTACTATACTACTGCTCCTATGTACAAGAATATAACTACTATAATACTGCTCCTATGTACAAGAATATAACTACTATAATACTGCCTCCTATGTACAAGAATATAACTACTATAATACTGCTCCTATATACAAGAATATAACTACTATAATACTACTCCTATGTACAAGAATATAACTACTATAATACTGCCTCCTATGTACAAGAATATAACTACTATAATACTGCTCCTATGTACAAGAATATAACTACTATAATACTGCCTCCTATGTACAAGAATATAACTACTTTAATACTGCTCCTATGTACAAGAATATAACTACTATAATACTGCCTCCTATGTACAAGAATATAACTACTATAATACTGCCTCCTATTTACAAGAATATAACTAATATAATACTGCTCCTATGTACAAGAATATAACTACTATAATACTGCCTCCTATGTACAAGAATATAACAACTATAATACTGCTCCTATGTACAAGAATATAACTACTATAATACTGCCTCCTATGTACAGGAATATAACTACTATAATACTGCCTCCTATGTACAAGAATATAACTACTATAATACTGCTCCTATATACAAGAATATAACTACTATAATACTGCTCCTATGTACAAGAATATAACTACTATAATACTGCTCCTATGTACAAGAATATAACTACTATAATACTGCTCCTATGTACAAGAATATAACTACTATAATACTGCTCCTATGTACAAGAATATAACTACTATAATACTGCTCCTATGTACAAGAATATAACTACTATAATACTGCCTCCTATGTACAAGAATATAACTACTATAATACTGCTCCTATGTACAAGAATATAACTACTATAAAAGTTGATCAACTATATCGGTTTGAAGAATTAGCCCACTGGGAAAATCACTCTAGAGCAGTTTTTGTTAAACTATGGTCTCCTTGGAAGCTATACCGCAAATTCTAGGCTTAGATATGTCTTGACTTAAGATTTTGATTGACATCCAACTTTCCCCCTTCCCTCTCTCTCCCAACCCACCTTCCTTTGTCTTGTTAGCCCCCCCCTCGTCAGATATTTGTTTACATGTGTCACTTTATTATTTGAAGTCGTGTATGCAATCACCTTGAATGCATTGTGTTTGCTGACTATGCACTTATCCAGCTGCGTCTGGACACAAGATGTTTGTCTCTCTACATGACTGTGTATTTTTTCTCAAATAAAAAGAAATTTGACAAAGAATATAACTACTATAATACTGCTCCTATGTACAAGAATATAACTACTATAATACTGCTCCTATGTACAGGAATATAACTACTATAATACTGCCTCCTATGTACAAGAATATAACTACTATAATACTGCCTCATATGTACAAGTATATAACTACTATAATACTGCCTCCTATGTACAAGAATATAACTACTATAATACTGCCTCCTATGTACAAGTATATAACTACTATAATACTGCCTCCTATATACAAGAATATATCTACTATAATACTGCTCATATGTGCAAGAATATAACTGTAGCATTGTAGTGTATGTTTCTGCTATATTAATGATTATACACAGTGCTCATGTGTTGTGCGGTAGTTTTGCTGTGTACGATGTTGTTATTTAGTATTTTTACTTTGATTTTCCTGTTTTTTTTTGCTGCAGCTCATTAACCCTTCACCTCCCAATCTCTGTCTCTTGTATAGTCGTGAGGATTTTGTACGTCAGGCGGCACAATCTGAGGACGCAGCAGAGAGAAGCCGTCGGGGCCGTCGCTGTCATTTGCTGATATGGTCTCTGTACCGTTTTACGGCCGCTATGTGGCGTCTTTTCCTGCAGTTCTAAGAAATTAGAAAGCAGCGATTCCTCAGACATGAGAAGTAGAACGACCGAGGGGAACCCATCGTCTGTGAAGACTGAGGAGTCTCTCTGTCTTCTGCCTCCTTACTGTTACTGAGGGAATGGGATGGCAGCTCCAAAAATATCTTGTACTGTAGTAACACCCAGAGCTGTCTTCACTATGAAGCTCTTACATCACGTCATATACTCTAGTCACATCTAAAGCTCCAGTCACTCTTCTGCTGTTGCTTTAAGCCTTTTACTCCAGTCATATCCAAAGTGTCATTTGTATTTCTGCCATTCTGTGCGATTTGCTTTGGATACAGTAATCTGGACAGGCATGATGTTTTATGCTCTAGTCACACCCGGAGCTGAACTTACAGTTCTGCTGGTTACCAGCTGTACTATAGGGGCACTGCACTACTGCACCTGGTGCAACACTTCATCTCTCACAATGCAGTACAACTGTAAAGACAATAGAAAAGCAGTACAACTGTAAAGACAATGCAGATTTAGTTGTGACTGGAGTAACAGACATGATGTAATGAGAGACTTTTGAATGCAGCTTTAGATGTGACAGGAGTAGGAGACATAATATAACTAACAGCAGAATAATCAGTGCAGCTCTAGATGTGACTTGGGGTAAGACATGATGTAACAATAGTATTGTGTAGGCAGCTTTGGAGGTGACTTGAGTATAAAACATGATTTGACATCCTTTGGATGTTACTGGAGTGGAAAAGATGATATAACAGCAAGATTATGGAGACAGCTCTGGATGTGTCCAGAGGGAAAGACATGATGTAACAGCAGAACTGAGAGTGCAGCCCTGGATGTGTCCAGAGGGAAAGACATGATGTAACAGCAGAATTGAGAGTGCAGCTCTGGATGTGTCCAGAGGGAAAGACATAATGTAACAGCAGAATTGAGAGTGCAGCTCTGGATGTGTCCAGAGGGAAAGACATGATGTAACAGCAGAATTGAGAGTGCAGCTCTGGATGTGTCCAGAGGGAAAGACATGATGTAACAGCAGAATTGAGAGTGCAGCTCTGGATGTGTCCAGAGGGAAAGACATGATGTAACAGCAGAACTGAGAGTGCAGCTCTGGATGTGTTCAGAGGGAAAGACATGATGTAACAGCAGAATTGAGAGTACAGCTCTGGATGTGTCCAGAGGGAAAGACATGATGTAACAGCAGAACTGGGAGTGCAGCTCTGGATGTGTCCAGAGGGAAAGACATGATGTGACAGCAGAACTGAGAGTGCAGCTCTGGATGTGTCCAGAGGGAAAGACATGATGCAACAGCAGAATTGAGAGTGCAGCTCTGGATGTGTCCAGAGGGAAAGACATGATGTAACAGCAGAACTGAGAGTGCAGCTCTGGATGTGTCCAGAGGGAAAGACATGTGACAGCAGAACTGAGAGTGCAGCTCTGGATGTGTCCAGAGGGAAAGACATGATGTAACAGCAGAACTGAGAGTGCAGCTCTGGGTGTGTCCAGAGGAAAAGACATGATGCAACAGCAGAACTGAGAGTGCAGCTCTGGATGTGTCCAGAGGGAAAGACATGATGTGACAGCAGAACTGAGAGTGCAGCTCTGGGTGTGTCCAGAGGAAAAGATTTGATGCAACAGCAGAACTGAGAGTGCAGCTCTGGATGTGTCCAGAGGGAAAGACATGATGTGACAGCAGAACTGAGAGTGCATCTCTGGATGTGTCCAGAGGGAAAGACATGATGCAACAGCAGAATTGAAAGTGCAGCTCTGGATGTGTCCAGAGGGAAAGACATGATGTAACAGCAGAACTGAGAGTGCAGCTCTGGATGTGTCCAGAGGGAAAGACATGATGTAACAGCAGAACTGAGAGTGCAGCTCTGGATGTGTCCAGAGGGAAAGACATGATGTGACAGCAGAACTGAGAGTGCAGCTCTGGGTGTGTCCAGAGGAAAAGATATGATGCAACAGCAGAACTGAGAGTGCAGCTCTGGATGTGTCCAGAGGGAAAGACATGATGTGACAGCAGAACTGAGAGTGCATCTCTGGATGTGTCCAGAGGGAAAGACATGATGCAACAGCAGAATTGAAAGTGCAGCTCTGGATGTGTCCAGAGGGAAAGACATGATGTAACAGCAGAACTGAGAGTGCAGCTCTGGATGTGTCCAGAGGGAAAGACATGATGTATCAGCAGAACTGAGAGTGCAGCTCTGGATGTGTCCAGAGGGAAAGACATGATGTAACAGCAGAACTGAGAGGGCAGCTCTGGATGTGTCCAGAGGGAAAGACATGATGTAACAGCAGAACTGAGAGTGCAGCTCTGGATTTGTCCAGAGGTAAAGACATGATGCAACAGCAGAATTGAGAGTGCAGCTCTGGATGTGTCCAGAGGGAAAGACATGATGTATCAGCAGAACTGAGAGTGCAGCTCTGGATGTGTCCAGAGGGAAAGATATGATGTAACAGCAGAACTGAGAGGGCAGCTCTGGATGTGTCCAGAGGGAAAGATATGATGTAACAGCAGAACTGAGAGGGCAGCTTTGGATGTGTCCAGAGGGAAAGACATGATGTAACAGCAGAACTGAGAGGGCAGCTCTGGATGTGTCCAGAGGGAAAGACATGATGTAACAGCAGAACTGAGAGTGCAGCTCTGGATGTGTCCAGAGGGAAAGACATGATGTAACAGCAGAACTGAGAGTGCAGCTCTGAATGTGTCCAGAGGGAAAGACATGATGTAACAGCAGAACTGAGAGTGCAGCTCTGGATGTGTCCAGAGGGAAAGATATGATGTAACAGCAGAACTGAGAGGGCAGCTCTGGATGTGTCCAGAGGGAAAGACATGAGTAACAGCAGAACTGAGAGGGCAGCTCTGGATGTGTCCAGAGGGAAAGACATGATGTAACAGCAGAACTGAGAGTGCAGCTCTGGATGTGTTCAGAGGGAAAGACATGATGTAACAGCAGAATTGAGAATACAGCTCTGGATGTGTCCAGAGGGAAAGACATGATGTAACAGCAGAACTGGGAGTGCAGCTCTGGATGTGTCCAGAGGGAAAGACATGATGTGACAGCAGAACTGAGAGTGCAGCTCTGGATGTGTCCAGAGGGAAAGACATGATGCAACAGCAGAATTGAGAGTGCAGCTCTGGATGTGTCCAGAGGGAAAGACATGATGTAATAGCAGAACTGAGAGTGCAGCTCTGGATGTGTCCAGAGGGAAAGACATGTTGTGACAGCAGAACTGAGAGTGCAGCTCTGGATGTGTCCAGAGGGAAAGACATGATGTAACAGCAGAACTGAGAGTGCAGCTCTGGGTGTGTCCAGAGGAAAAGACATGATGCAACAGCAGAACTGAGAGTGCAGCTCTGGATGTGTCCAGAGGGAAAGACATGATGTGACAGCAGAACTGAGAGTGCAGCTCTGGGTGTGTCCAGAGGAAAAGATTTGATGCAACAGCAGAACTGAGAGTGCAGCTCTGGATGTGTCCAGAGGGAAAGACATGATGTGACAGCAGAACTGAGAGTGCATCTCTGGATGTGTCCAGAGGGAAAGACATGATGCAACAGCAGAATTGAAAGTGCAGCTCTGGATGTGTCCAGAGGGAAAGACATGATGTAACAGCAGAACTGAGAGTGCAGCTCTGGATGTGTCCAGAGGGAAAGACATGATGTAACAGCAGAACTGAGAGTGCAGCTCTGGATGTGTCCAGAGGGAAAGACATGATGTGACAGCAGAACTGAGACTGCAGCTCTGGGTGTGTCCAGAGGAAAAGATATGATGCAACAGCAGAACTGAGAGTGCAGCTCTGGATGTGTCCAGAGGGAAAGACATGATGTGACAACAGAACTGAGAGTGCATCTCTGGATGTGTCCAGAGGGAAAGACATGATGCAACAGCAGAATTGAAAGTGCAGCTCTGGATGTGTCCAGAGGGAAAGACATGATGTAACAGCAGAACTGAGAGTGCAGCTCTGGATGTGTCCAGAGGGAAAGACATGATGTATCAGCAGAACTGAGAGTGCAGCTCTGGATGTGTCCAGAGGGAAAGACATGATGTAACAGCAGAACTGAGAGGGCAGCTCTGGATGTGTCCAGAGGGAAAGACATGATGTAACAGCAGAACTGAGAGTGCAGCTCTGGATTTGTCCAGAGGTAAAGACATGATGCAACAGCAGAATTGAGAGTGCAGCTCTGGATGTGTCCAGAGGGAAAGACATGATGTATTAGCAGAACTGAGAGTGCAGCTCTGGATGTGTCCAGAGGGAAAGATATGATGTAACAGCAGAACTGAGAGGGCAGCTCTGGATGTGTCCAGAGGGAAAGACATGAGTAACAGCAGAACTGAGAGGGCAGCTCTGGATGTGTCCAGAGGGAAAGACATGATGTAACAGCAGAACTGAGAGTGCAGCTCTGGATGTGTCCAGAGGGAAAGACATGATGCAACAGCAGAATTGAGAGTGCAGCTCTGGATGTGTCCAGAGGGAAAGACATGATGTAACAGCAGAACTGAGAGTGCAGCTCTGGATGTGTCCAGAGGGAAAGACATGATGCAACAGCAGAATTGAGAGTGCAGCTCTGGATGTGTCCAGAGGGAAAGACATGATGTATCAGCAGAACTGAGAGTGCAGCTCTGGATGTGTCCAGAGGGAAAGACATGATGTAACAGCAGAACTGAGAGTGCAGCTCTGGGTGTGTCCAGAGGAAAATACATGATGCAACAGCAGAACTGAGAGTGCAGCTCTGGATGTGTCCAGAGGGAAAGACATGATGTGACAGCAGAACTGAGAGTGCAGCTCTGGGTGTGTCCAGAGGAAAAGATATGGTGCAACAGCAGAACTGAGAGTGCAGCTCTGGATGTGTCCAGAGGGAAAGACATGATGTGACAGCAGAACTGAGAGTGCATCTCTGGATGTGTCCAGAGGGAAAGACATGATGCAACAGCAGAATTGAAAGTGCAGCTCTGGATGTGTCCAGAGGGAAAGACATGATGTAACAGCAGAACTGAGAGTGCAGCTCTGGATGTGTCCAGAGGGAAAGACATGATGTAACAGCAGAACTGAGAGGGCAGCTCTGGATGTGTCCAGAGGGAAAGACATGATGTAACAGCAGAACTGAGAGTGCAGCTCTGGATTTGTCCAGAGGTAAAGACATGATGCAACAGCAGAATTGAGAGTGCAGCTCTGGATGTGTCCAGAGGGAAAGACATGATGTATCAGCAGAACTGAGAGTGCAGCTCTGGATGTGTCCAGAGGGAAAGATATGATGTAACAGCAGAACTGAGAGGGCAGCTCTGGATGTGTCCAGAGGGAAAGACATGAGTAACAGCAGAACTGAGAGGGCAGCTCTGGATGTGTCCAGAGGGAAAGACATGATGTAACAGCAGAACTGAGAGTGCAGCTCTGGATGTGTCCAGAGGGAAAGACATGATGCAACAGCAGAATTAAGAGTGCAGCTCTGGATGTGTCCAGAGGGAAAGACATGATGTAACAGCAGAACTGAGAGTGCAGCTCTGGATGTGTCCAGAGGGAAAGACATGATGTAACAGCAGAACTGAGAGTGCAGCTCTGAATGTGTCCAGAGGGAAAGACATGATGTAACAGCAGAACTGAGAGTGCAGCTCTGGATGTGTCCAGAGGGAAAGACATGATGTAACAGCAGAACTGAGAGTGCAGCTCTGGATGTGTCCAGAGGGAAAGACATGATGTAACAGCAGAACTGAGAGTGCAGCTCTGAATGTGTCCAGAGGGAAAGACATGATGTAACAGCAGAACTGAGAGTGCAGCTCTGGATTTGTCTAGAGGTAAAGACATGATGTAACAGCAGAACTGAGAGTGCAGCTCTGGATGTGTCCAGAGGGAAAGACATGATGTAACAGCAGAACTGAGAGTGCAGCTCTGGATGTGTCCAGAGGGAAAGACATGATGTAACAGCAGAATTGAGAGTGCAGCTCTGGATGTGTCCAGAGGGAAAGACATGATGTAACAGCAGAACTGAGAGTGCAGCTCTGGATGTGTCCAGAGGTAAAGACATGATGCAACAGCAGAATTGAGAGTGCAGCTCTGGATGTGGCCAGAGGGAAAGACATGATGTATCAGCAGAACTGAGAGTGCAGCTCTGGATGTGTCCAGAGGGAAAGATATGATGTAACAGCAGAACTGAGAGGGCAGCTCTGGATGTGTCCAGAGGGAAAGACATGAGTAACAGCAGAACTGAGAGGGCAGCTTTGGATGTGTCCAGAGGGAAAGACATGATGCAACAGCAGAACTGAGAGTGCAGCTCTGGATGTGTCCAGAGGGAAAGACATGATGCAACAGCAGAATTGAGAGTGCAGCTCTGGATGTGTCCAGAGGGAAAGACATGATGTAACAGCAGAACTGAGAGTGCAGCTCTGGATGTGTCCAGAGGGAAAGACATGATGTAACAGCAGAACTGAGAGTGCAGCTCTGAATGTGTCCAGAGGGAAAGACATGATGTAACAGCAGAACTGAGAGTGCAGCTCTGGATGTGTCCAGAGGGAAAGACATGATGTAACAGCAGAACTGAGAGTGCAGCTCTGGATGTGTCCAGAGGGAAAGACATGATGTAACAGCAGAACTGAGAGTGCAGCTCTGAATGTGTCCAGAGGGAAAGACATGATGTAACAGCAGAACTGAGAGTGCAGCTCTGGATGTGTCCAGAGGGAAAGACATGATGTAACAGCAGAATTGAGAGTGCAGCTCTGGATGTGTCCAGAGGGAAAGACATGATGCAACAGCAGAACTGAGAGTGCAGCTCTGGGTGTGTTCAGAGGGAAAGACATGATGTAACAGCAGAACTGAGAGTGCAGCTCTGGATGTGTCCAGAGGGAAAGACATGATGTAACAGCAGAACTGAGAGTACAGCTCTGGATGTGTCCAGAGGGAAAGACATGATGTAACAGCAGAACTGAGAGTGCAGCTCTGGGTGTGTTCAGAGGGAAAGACATGATGTAACAGCAGAATTGAGAGTGCAGCTCTGGATGTGTCCAGAGGGAAAGACATGATGTAACAGCAGAACTGAGAGTACAGCTCTGGATGTGTCCAGAGGGAAAGACATGATGTAACAGCAGAACTGAGAGTGCAGCTCTGGGTGTGTTCAGAGGGAAAGACATGATGTAACAGCAGAATTGAGAGTGCAGCTCTGGATGAGCAGGGTTACACAGTATGGTATGTAGAACTGTACTGGGATTTACTGGTGGAGAGGTTTTGGTGTCTCCTGTGAAGCCAGCCGTCTCTCACTTTTACACTTCTTGTCTGAAGAGCTTGCAATCTAGCGATTAGCATGCAGGTCAGTAGGAGTTCGCAGAGGTCATGGGGAGGTCAGCAGATAACCTGCGCCCTGCGGTAATTGCGCTATCTGTATTAATAACCTGCAGCCACTAATGTCATTTCCACATTAGCGGCGTCTGTTCTCGGCCGGACGATGAGAGTTCATTTTATTATTATCAAAACATCTCCGTAAATCCACTACATTCGCCGTCAGATCCGCCACACAAAGGAGGCGGAGTCTCTCCGGTAAAGGGACATTTCCCAGCTTTCCCCGAGTCCTGAATGGGCAGCCACTGCTTCCAGGCTGGAAAGGCGGCGGCCATATTGGTTGTCACTCAGCTTTCCCAGTGACCGGGCTCTGCCGTGCTGCGGTATGTGTAGGCGACAACCAATATGGCTGCCGCTGCCTCCGAGGTTGTCACCCAGCTTTCCCAGACCCTGAACAAGAAATCTACCTTCACTCCCGGATTGTCGCGTAGAGAGCGGAGTGTCGCGTAGAGAGCGGGGGCCCCTTGTGTACGCTGTGCCGGGGGCCTATCAGATGTCACCCAGCTTTCCCTGGTGCAGATAGGTTGATCACTTTAAGAATTGAAAACCTTGAAGGATCCTTCACATTTAGGGCTCATTCACACGAGCGTATCCGTTTTTTGCGAATCTGCAAAACACGGATACCGGCCGCGTGCGTTCTGCATTTCGTGGATCGTCTTTCTCCTGTGTAGAAATGCCCACCCCTCCCTGCAACTACGGACAAGAATAGGACAGGGGCTGTGGACACGGGCATACGGCCCCGATGAAATGAATGGGTCCGCGCGCGGACGGAAATATATACGGAGGTGTGAATGGGGCCCACGCACCAGGATTTCAGGCACAGCGGTTCTGCCGCATGTGAATAAACCCTTACTGATGTCTGAAACAAGCAGCGGGCCACCTGCTGGGCTGTGAATAAAATGCCAGAACTACAGTGAAGACTGACACAGAGTAAATGAGGGCGTGCACAGAAGTAATTAGCACTTGGTTGGCGAGCTGAGTGGCGCCCCCTATGGGCAGTGGAATGATGTCCATTAACGGGTTGTCACTGGATATTTTGTATCAGTTTTGAATCAATAGGATATAGTTACAATGTAGCGAGCAGCCCCCCCCCCCCCCCCCCAGATTTCTGGGATCTCTTTATAATTGGCGCGGTTTCCTCTCAGACGCTGTAATCGTTAGAACAATATTTCCGATGTGGGGGCTTCCCGTAAACGCTGCAGATTCCGGGTCAATTATCCAGAAGAAGAGGGGGGGGGGGGGGTCTGGTCAGCGGACAGGGATGGGGGGAGGGGGCGCAAAAATAACTTGTAAAATTCTACGCCACTATAATATCTCACATTCCACCTGCGCCCCCCCTCCCCCCTCCTGTGTCGCCCCCTTGTGGAGAATCTCTCCATAATCTGCTCGGCCAAAAATAGGTGACAACCTCGAAAAGCCTCCTTTACACTTTCCATCGAGGTTGTCACCCTATAGAGTTATTCATTACTGATCACCTTGTGCACGTGTCAGTCTCTACTGTCACTGTGGTATTGTGTTCATTCATGCATGGAAAGGGTGAGAGAACAGACATAGATAGTTGTATCTGCAGTACCCGATAGCATGGACAGCGCCCCCCTGAGGACGCAGGCTCCTACTACATGGGTTATTTGTAGGGAGCTGAGCTTTTCCAGTAATGTGTGAAGTCTCTTGTTTTACGTCACACAGGACACGTCCGCAGTCACCGACTAACAGCTCCGGAGGCACAATCACCCCCAGTGTGCAGTAAGGAAGTCATAAAGGGGTTAACAAGAGGGGCAGAAGAAGACAGCATGGTGCAACCGAACCTCAGCAAGATCACAAACTCAGGCCTCTTTCACACTACCGTATACGGAACCATTCATTTCAATGGTTCCGCAAAAAAAACGGAATGTGTTCCGTATGCATTCCGTTTCCGTATTTCCGTTTTTCCGTTCCGTTGAAAGATAGAACATGTCCTATTATTGCCCGCAAATCACGTTCCGTGGCTCCAAGTCAATGGGTCCGCAAAAAAAACGGAACACATACGGAAATGCATCCGTATGTCTTCCGTTTCCGTTCTGTTTTTTCTGAACCATCTATTGAAAATGTTATGCCCAGCCCAATTTTTCAATGTAATTACTGTATATACTGTATATGCCATACGGAAAAACGGAACGACGGAACGGAAACACAACGGAACCAAAAAACGGAACAACGGATCCGTTAAAAACGGACCGCAAAACACTGAAATGGACATACTGTAGTGTGAAAGAGGCCTCAAGGAGGTTTCTGGTGCCTCAAACCTCCCAAGACAATAGCAGCTTCCATGTTAGTGACTGGACAGATGCTTGGACCTGGACATTTCACATGTCACTAAACCACCGGTCCAGACCACCAGGGATATCGTGTGTTAACTGTTCACCAGTCCAGACCACCAGGGATATCGTGTGTTAACTGTTCACCAGTCCAGACCACCAGGGATAACGTGTGTTAACTGTTCCCTAGTCCAGACCACCAGGGATATCGTGTGTTAACTGTTCACCAGTCCAGACCACCAGGGATATCGTGTGTTAACTGTTCACCAGTCCAGACCACCAGGGATATCGTGTGTTAACTGTTCACCAGTCCAGACCACCAGGGATATCGTGTGTTAACTGTTCACCAGTCCAGACCACCAGGGATAATGAGTGTTAACTGTTCACCAGTCCAGACCACCAGGGATAATGAGTGTTAACTGTTCACCAGTCCAGACCACCAGGGATAATGAGTGTTAACTGTTCACCAGTCCAGACCACCAGGGATAATATGCATTAACATTTGGATATCATAGACCACCAGGGCTATTATGTAGTGACCCCGCACCAACCTAGACCACCAGGGATAACCTGCATTAACCCCTTGCAAACTGAGACCATAAGGAATAATATATATTAACCTCTCACCACCTAAAACCATCTAGTGTAATACGTGTTCACTCCTCACCAACCTACACTATTCCACCAGGGTCATATAGATGAATCCCTGGACCTATAGAAGATTATGTATTAACCCCTCACTCACTGAGACCACCAGGATTACTGTGATTTAACTCCTCACTTACCTAGACCACCAAACACCTTCCTACAACATTAGGTATAATATGTATTAACCCCTAAACCATCATAAATCTCTAGGAACAGTATGTATGAAACCCTTCACTACCCCGGACGGCCGGCAATGATGTGATTTAACTCCTAAACTACCCTAGACCGCCAAGAATAAGATGTATTAACCCTAAAAGCGCTGTTCCCCATCACACCATCTTTCTGCGCACAGACCTTCCTATAGTCAGATTTGCATCGCGCTGCGAGACGTTCCCGGATGGCGGCCGTTCCTCTCCACCGCACACAAGGCAACTGCCGAACCTCCTATTATCCAGTCCAGATTCCCTGCCGGGTATGAAGGGGTTACTGCGGCTCCAGAGATTACGTATGGTCAGGTGTAATCAGTGCTCTGTATTAAGCCTCATTCACACCTGTTCTCCACGGACAGAACGCGTCCCCATTCATATTAGGGCTCGTTCACACGACCGCGCCGTTATTTGCGGAACGTAACAGGAGTCCTATTATAGAAATGCCTATTCTTGTCCGCAAAATGGACAAGAATAGGACAGGGCTCAAAATTTTTGCGGGGCCACGGAACGGAGCAACGGATGCGGACAGCACACAGAGTGCTGTGCGCATGTTTTGCGGACCCATGGAAATGAATGGTTCCGTATACAGAACGCAGAAAACGGCCCGTATATGGAACGCAAAATACGTTGGTGTGAACGAGCCCTTAATGTGTGTATTCATCAGCGCGGTCCGGGGGTCCATGTTTTTAGCACGGATGCATGCTCTATTTTGGCCGTGGTCTGCGCCATCTGCGTTTCACGGATCATAAGGAGGAGATGTCTTGAAACTCATTTTTCAGCTGTGCAGGATCAGGGAAAGACGGATGACAGACGGACAACACATGGACCCCACACGGACAGCTTCACGGAGGCATCGCTGACCACCTTTTCACGGATTTAAGCACGGACGTGCGAATAAGGCTTTACACTGACAGACTCGCAGGGCGGTGAAATGGTCCATCCCACCCCATCCCCTTTAGGGCCTAGGACTCTATCTGCAACCAAGTGTCGGTTTGATACATTTCCAGACAAAAAGAATAGATTTCTATTGTTTTGTCGCCATAAAGCAAAATTCTATTGGGAAGAGGTTGTCCCCCTTTCTTCATCCAGCCCCCCCCTCCCCCAAATAAAAGGTCAACCCTAGAAGCAGATGCAAAAAGCCCAACAAGGCTCCCCACAATCAGCTCCTCGCTCGGGGCCCCTTTAACAGATTCATCTTCCTTGACATCTCCTCACAATAAAAAGATCAGGAGATAAGAACTTCTTCCCTTTTATCTCACAGGACGTCTCATAAATACTGCGGCCACCTGTCACCTCAGGTGACATGTCATGTAATACCAGCAAGGGTTGTCACCCAGCTTTCCTGGAGCCCTGGCCGGCATATCTGATCAGTGATCCAATGACAGCTGATTTATCATCTAAGAGTCCACCAGGGATAGATACACAATGAGGTATCTGGGGTGTTACATAGGACTGCAAGGAACAACCACTGCAATAGTATTCAGAAAGCTATTAATGAGTTAACTATGGTGTTACATAGGACTGCAGGTGACATCTACTACATTATCTGTACTCAGAGAACTATCACTGTGTTATATGTGGTGTTACATAGGACTGCAGGTGACATCTACTACATTATCTGTGCTCAGAGAGTTATCACTTTGTTATCTGTGGTGTTACATAGGACTGCAGGTGACATCTACAACATTATCTGTACTCAGAGAGTTATCACTGTGTTATCTGTGGTGTTACATAGGACTGCAGGTGACTTCTACTACATTATTTGTACTCAGAGAGTTATCACTGTGTTATATGTGGTGTTACATAGGACTGCAGGTGACATCTACTACATTATCTGTGCTGAGAGTTATCACTGTGATATCTGTGGTGTTACATAGGACTGCAGGTGACATCTACTACATTATCTGTACACAGAGAGTTATCACTGTGTTATCTGTGGTGTTACATAGGACTGCAGGTGACATCTACTACATTATCTGTACTCAGAGAGTTGTCACTATGTTATCTGTGATGTTACATAGGACTGCAGGTTACATCTACTACATTATCTGTACTCAGAGAGTTATCACTGTGTTATCTGTGGTGTTACATAGGACTGCAGGTGACATCTACTACATTATCTGTACTCAGAGAGTTATCACTGTGTTATCTGTGTTGTTACATAGGACTGCAGGTGACATCTACTACATTATCTGTACTCAGAGAGTTATCACTGTGTTATATGTGGTGTTACATAGGACTGCAGGTGACATCTACTACATTATCTGTACTCAGAGAGTTATCATTGTGTTATCTGTGGTGTTACATAGGACTGCAGGTGACATCTACTACATTATCTGTACTCAGAGAGTTATCACTGTGTTATCTGTGGTGTTACATAGGACTGCAGGTGACATCTACTACATTATCTGTACTCAGAGAGTTATCACTGTGTTATCTGTGGTGTTACATAGGACTGCAGGTGACATCTCATACATTATCCGCCGTCAGAGACTAAACTCCCCTTCACAGGCGCTGACGCAGGGTGCTATTATTGGGAGTGAATTGTACATTCCTGATAATTGCCTGCTTGTCAGAGGGGATGAGAGCTACACTGCCATGCCGTTATCATCGCCTCTATATGGAGACTATTGATCACTACTGTGATTGTTCATCCTCATAGAGATGTATTGCCTCTGGGCACAGACACTTCCACAGCACAATCTGATGATTTAGGTGACCGCAGCCGCTGTGCTTTCTCGTTCATCGGGCGATTGCTGGACCCTTTACACATTGCAGTTGTTGGTCCTTCCCGATCCTTGCCTGATCATTTTCTCGTGTGAAGGGGCTTTGATCACTGTGCATTATCTTTGCTATCACAGAGGACTGCATGCATCACTCCAAGGATAACCATGAGTCACAAACAATGCAACCAGTGAAATGACAAATCTAGCTCTGCTACATCTCTGTCTTTATTTTCATCGGAAGGACAAATAATACAGCTGAGGTCCCACTGAACATGGGGCAGCAGTACAGTACCAGGACCATACAGGAGCCCAGGGAGAGCACAGGCATTATCTGGTTGTAAGCTCTTCAGTCCAGGTCTACAGATGAGGTCTGTGATTTGAGTTATTGAACCTTCCTCCCTGACAGTGATCTACAGGGAAAGATGAAGAGAACACCAACTCGGTGCAAATATCTAAATTTACCCAGTGACCTAAGGCTCTGAGCAATGCTCGTTAAACAGGGTCCCCACTAATCCTGGGGTTCCCTAGAACAAGACCTGTCACTTCTACTATAAGAAAGCCCCTGATGATTGCTGCTGACAGATGCTTTGCAGTAACCGCATCTGAGCCAAATTCTGGTCCTGGACAAGAAGCTTCACTCTCCAAGAGGGGGGAGATGGTGAGAGGGCTTCCCTTGGGTGTGAGGGGTGAGTGGAGGTGAGGGGTTCCTGAAGGGTTGAGTGCAGAGGTGAGGGCTTCCCTTGGGTGTGAGGGATAAGGGGTTCCTGAGGGGGTGAGTGGAGAGGTGAGGGCTTCCCTTTGATGTGAGGGGTAAGGGGTTCCTGAGGGGGTGAGTGCAGAGGTGAGGGCTTCCCTTGGGTGTGAGGGGTAAGGGGTTCCTGAGGGGGTGAGTGGAGAGGTGAGGGCTTCCCTTGGGTGTGAGGGGTAAGGGGTTCCTGAGGGGGTGAGTGGAGAGGTGAGGGCTTCCCTTTGGTGTGAGGGGTAAGGGGTTCCTGAGGGGGTGAGTGGAGAGATGAGGGCTTCCCTTGGGTGTGAGGGGTGAGTGTAGGTGAGGGGTTCCTGAGGGGGTGAGTGCAGAGGTGAGGACTTCCCTTGGGTGTGAGGGGTGAGGGGTTCTTGGGGGGTGAGTGGAGTGAGGGGTTCCTGAGAGGGTGAGGGGTGAGTGTAGGTGAGGGGTTCCTGGGGGTGAGGGGAGTGAGGGGTTCCTGAGGGGGTGAGTGGAGTGAGGGGTTCCTGAGAGGGTGAGGGGTGAGTGTAGGTGAGGGGTTCCTGGGGATGAGTGGAGTGAGGGGTTCCTGAGGGGGTGAGTGGAGGTGAGGGGTTCCTGAGGGGGTGAGTGCAGAGGTGAGGGCTTCCCTTGGGTGTGAGTGGTAAGGGGTTCCTGAGGGGGTGAGTGGAGAGGTGAGGGCTTCCCTTGGGTGTGAGGGGTGAGAGGTTCCTGAGGGGGTGAGTGCAGAGGGGAGGGCTTCCCTTGGGTGTGAGGGGTGAGGGATTCCTGGGGGGTGAGTGGAGTGAGGGGTTCCTGAGGGGTGAGTGTAGGTGAGGGGTTCCTGGGGGTGAGGGGTTCCTGAGGTGGTGAGTGGAGGTGAGGGGTTCCTGGTGGTGAGTGGAGTGAGGGGTTCATGAGGGGGTGAGTGGAGGTGAGGGGTTCCCTTGGGTGTGAGAGGTGAGGGGTTCCAGTGGGTTTGAGGGGTTCCTGCAGAAGGGAGACACTGACAGCATTTCATTATATCCTGTGGAGTCTCGGGGCTCCAGAACTACTGGTCCCAGCTTTCCTAGTTATAGGCTGAGTTTCCCCATTACTAGACATTGACATCTCAGGGCAGGAAACCTGTGGAGCCCCCACACCCCAAGCTGGTGAGCCTTGCTGGGGTTTGCAGTACCACAACAACGTTTAAGCCATACATCACTCAACACTGTTCTCTGCACCTGCTGAGATCAGTAGTCCTTCTATAGGGAACAAAGTTGATATTACTTGCTGGGACCTGTAGTTCCCCTTCATGATGATATCAGCATGGATGTCTGCTCTCTACACATTGTGTAAGAGAATTATGAGGGGCACCAGAGGCTGAATGGGGGGGATACATGACAAGCAGGTGTAACAGCAGCACATCCTGGGGTGTCAGATGTATGGAGTTGTCAGCTACACAACTAAAAACCTAAAGCACCCCCCCCCCCCCCCCTTCATTTACAGCAGTCAATAAAAGAGACAGTGAGCTGTAAATCACAGGCTCCATGTTACCCAGGGGCAGGGGAGCTGTCAGTCACTGCCACCTCCATTCATGTGGACTTTGCCCCCCTGAGCTCCAGGTAAATATTTCCTCATGTCCCCTCATCCCTGGGGTCACCTGGACATAACTGAACTTTAAGGGTTTCCATATGAAATTAAAAAATAGCTCAAAGGGCTCTTTAATGATATCCAGAGACTTGGGTGGAGGAGTTCCCAGGCTGTGTACACAGGAATCCCCCCGAGGGGCTGTAAAACATGGGGTCACCCCTGTGGGAGGATGGACCCCCTCACACAACAAGGTCTGACAGAACCTCCTGCCTCTGGAGCCAGGTAACAAGCCGTGGCTACAATGTTGCAAAAACTGTTACAATAAAAGATCGCAAAATGTAAACAAATACAGACTGCAACAAGCCCCAAGAGGAGGGCGTGCTGGGACTTACAGTTCTACAGCATTGCAGGCTATACATATAGACAATATCATAATGAAGGACTTACCAGAGCATAGACGCAAGTAAGGAGTGAACAGCAGACCATGGAAGCCAGTCTGGTCCACACCACCAGAGATGGTCCCATATCCAAGAGGCTCTGGCTGCATCCAAAACACTAGAGGGCTCAGATGACACCTATCCCATAAGGCTCAGGGAATGGACACCCCACCTGAGGCCATGTCTCCAAGATGAGCATGTGGGGAGCAGTCAGTGGGGGCCTGGCTGCTGAGGGGTGTAGTCCTCACCCATGGGCTTAAAGTACTGGGGGCAGAGGAGCACTGGTCGGGGGTCTCTGGCTGCAGTCAGCAGTGTGGAGACTGAAATCCCATGACAGAGGAAGCAGAGGTCAGAGGGCTGCAGAGGACCGGGGGGGCTCAGGACTCGGGATCTTCACTTTCCTGGAGCCAAACTTTCTCCTCAGGAGTTCAAGTGCCCTGGAAGAGAAGGAAAACCACCATCCTCCACGTTCCGAGGAGAGACCCTGAAGATGGCACTGGATCCAGTCAGATCCCCAGATAAATGGGACCCGATACAATGTCTGCGGCTCTGCTCTGTAGTCGGGTCAGATGAGGATTCTCAGATCTCTGGGCGATGCGATCTCAGGACGTTCAATCTGAATTCTCCCCAGATAATCGGTCACTGCCTTCCCTCTCTGTTTAACATCGCTGGTCGATGTGATTGATGAAGATGGCAGAGGAGATCTCCCAGATTGCTGGAGATGTCGGGACGGGGGTCACCTCAGAGCAGATGCCAGTTCACCATACATGATCTGCTCCTGGAGGATCACTTCTGGGTATGTGACAGTCCCTGACTGAGGTCCCAACCTCCTGACTGTCACCACCAGGAGAAGATGCAGAGAGGTGTCAGGGGAGGGCTGACAAGTCAGGTGTCCTCAGTGGGCAGCTGTCAGACTGGGGGTCCTCAGGTGTCCTCAGTGGGCAGCTGTCAGACTGGGGGTCCTCAATAGCTGTCAGACTGGGGGTCCTCAATAGCTGTCAGGATGAGTGTCCTCAGTGGATGTCTGCAGGCTGGGGGTCCTCAATGGCTGTCAGGCTGGGGGTCCTCAATAGCTGCCAGGCTGGGGGTCCTCAATAGCTGTCAGGCTGGGGGTCCTCAGTGGATGTCTGCAGGCTGGGGGTCCTCAGTGGATGTCTGCAGGCTGGGGGTCCTCAGTGGATGTCAGCAGGCTGGGGGTCCTCAGTAGATGTCTGCAGGCTGGGGGTCCTCAGTGGATGTCTGCAGGCTGGGGGTCCTCAGTGGATGTCAGCAGGCTGGGGGTCCTCAGTAGATGTCTGCAGGCTGGGGGTCCTCAGTGGATGTCTGCAGGCTGGGGGTCCTCAGTGGATGTCTGGAGGCTGGGGGTCCTCAGTGGATGTCAGCAGGCTGGGGGTCCTCAGTGGATGTCAGCAGGCTGGGGGTCCTCAGTGGATGTCAGCAGGCTGGGGGTCCTCAGTGGATGTCAGCAGGCTGGGGGTCCTCAGTGGATGTCTGCAGGCTGGGGGTCCGCAGTGGATGTCAGCAGGCTGGGGGTCCGCAGTGGGTGACTGTCAGGCTGGGGTTCTTCTGGGAGATGATGCATGCAGCCTGCTCTGCTTGGAGTAGTAGTAGGGGCTGTTGCAGCAGTTGTTTGTAACTGGAGGAGGCTGCAGGGGGAGAGCAGCAGGCTGGAGCTGGCTCCTGCACACCGAATAATAGCAGCCTTCAGCTCGTATTCTGGGAAGGGGAAGGAGGAGAGGCTCCCTCAGCCCTGTGCACACTCTGCTCTCCACTCCTGGGGAGGAAGGTATAAAGGCAGCATGGTCAGGAGCCATTGGTTCCCACCAGCAGCCATGTGACTGCAGCCACAGGGGGACCTGTTTACCCTCCAGTGTGCAGGGCGAACCAACCACACAGAGGAGGCTTATTATCCAACATACACCCCCCGAGACCCCCTTATATGCATCCCTGCAGGCTGCTCACAGTCATCACTCCAAGAGCTGGCAATCTAATCTACTTCCGAGGGTCCAGATTCTGTCGGGTGATGACCCCACATGTTAGAGAGGACCTGTCACCGCAAAATGCAAATCAGTCTGACGACAAATAAAGGCCGCAGTGCTCCCGTGGCCGCATACGGCGGTTCCACAATTCACGGGGCACCAGCCGTGTGCATTCCGCATCACGGATGCGGACCCATTCACGTGCGGAACGGAACCCCACGGAACCACTACAGAGTGCATCCGCGGGGTTCCGATCCGTGCTTCCGTTACGCAAAAAAATAGAACTTGTTTGGATCATGGACCCATTGAAGTTGAATGAGTCTGGATCCGTCCCGGCCGCCGCACGGACGTTGCCCATGCAATGCACGGAACGGAACCAATACGTTCATGTGAAAGAGGCCTAAAGTGTTGTCCTGGCGGGCGAACCCAGGGTTGTCAAAAGCTTCCCGCGAAAACGGAAAACCCCATTTCCAGCTCTGCCAGGCTGCAGTGATACAGAGAGGCAATGGGGATGTCAGGTTCTTCTCCTCGAGCCGATGCTTCTAACAGCTGAGAGTTTGTTACAGTGT
Source organism: Bufo bufo (assembly GCF_905171765.1). Lineage (NCBI taxonomy): Eukaryota > Metazoa > Chordata > Amphibia > Anura > Bufonidae > Bufo > Bufo bufo. The sequence goes on along the minus strand of NC_053393.1, from coordinate 553,818,634 downwards.
ATCAGGTCAGACACAGAAGGTAAATGATGATTGTCAGGTTGTTGTTGTTTTGCTGTGGGATGATGGGTCGAACGCCGCTGAATCGTTTGCCACTTTGTGGTATTTTATGGGTTTTGCTAACAGAGGCTTGTGTAGACTGGAGACCAGTGTAACGAACCCTCAGCTGGGAAAAGTATTCCGTCAGGGCAGATTTCCTATCCTATTTCCCTATCCACTGACAGCAAGCACATGTCTTGAAATTAGTGAGAAATTGGAACAAACCAAACCAAGAAATCTTCTAAAGTTTAAGCCTCATTTGCAGAATATGATCCGCCAAAAAATACGGATGACGTCCGTGTGCGTTCCCTATTTTGTGGAACGGAACAGCTGGCCCCTAATAGAACCGTCCTGTCCTTGTCCGTAATTTGAACAATAATAGGACATGTTCTATTTTTTGGCGGAACGGACACACGGACATACGGAAACGGAATGCACACGGACTGCCTACATCAGCCAATCAATACGGATCGTTCACCTGTGGAGCTTCCAGTTAGGCCCCTGTAAAGGGTTAATAGAGGCTTCTGGCCCGTGCACGCTGCAGGGTTCATCTATTATTGATGCTGCAGAACTCCGTCTCCACCGCAGATCCCCGGGCTGGGCGCACTAATGACGGCTCTGGCTGGAAGGCAATAATTGTGCTGGGACTTGTAGTACCACATTCACAGGCGGCTTTCAGATTTTTCTATTGCACTGACAAGCCTTGGCCACTAGGGGCACCCTCCTGTTAATTTTGCATTTGTGGAGCACAGCAGACAACATCATTATTTCTACAGGTTGCATCAAAATATGAGTCTGCGCTGCCAAAAAGTGCCGCCACATGGGTGTCTGGAGGGTCTGACTACATTAACCCCTTGAGGTTTGGCAAATTTTGGATCTTCAGAATCTGAATGATTTTTTTTTCTTTGCAAATGAATAATTTATCGTTTAAATCTGATTCATTTTAAGGGAGAAATGGAAACTCTTCGGCACTTCGCCCATTGTGCGGTATGTATGTATGAATTTTGTACATTTTTATAGCAGGGTTGTGTATACAGGGAGAGTCCTTCTTTCCAGTGGTTCTATAGGTACATAGAATTTTTGGACTAATTTAAATAATTAATCTTAAATAAAAAATTTTTGGGGGGGGGGGGGAGTAGAAAAAGAATCCGACACAGCATATAAAATCTAACGTTATTTCATCTTCTTAAAAATGCTGAAAATAAAGAACGACGCATTTCGGACTAAAACGGCAAGGATAGGTTCACACGGGGGTTTAGTCCGCGACACAATCCTCTGCGTATCCCGCGGCAGAGACACTGTTGTGCTGCGGTTTCTGCTCCCGCTGTGTGGGGGTTGAAGGTGTTTCAGATGTATCCCTTCTGATATCCAGAGGTACTTACCTCTTCTGGTCGTGTGCACTGATGTCAGCGAGGGTTAAACAGCAAGTGATAGGTTAAAGCTCAATTGTACTCAGGGGATGTCCACCCACCCCGGCCAGGAGGGAAAGGGGTGGTCACTGCTTTTATATGGTTTTGTTCACGTTTGCAGTTTTAGCCACTGTGAAGGACGCGTACTGGACGGCGTGAAATGCGTAGCGCCGTTCTCGCTCACAGGAAGCAGTTTCATCATTTTGAAAAAGATAAAATAGACGTTGGATTTTTATAGACAGCAGCGTGCGGTATTTTCTGCTGCCTGTATCTCCGGTGGACGCGGAATCTCCTGCGCTCGGCTGCAATACATCTGAGGACTGACAGAGGGCACATGGAAGGGGAACGGGCTGGGGAAAAGAGCAGCACATCGGGGGAGGGGGGGGGGTAAATGTTATTTAAAAAAAATGGGACACATTTAGTAATGTAATTGCATATAGACCTTGAATTTCCAGCTGGTGTCTCCTTGCCCGGGTGCACCGACACAGTTTGGCCACTAGACTTTGACATTGCTCTTCTGTAGGAGAGAAGTGAGGAAGTCGGGCCCTGTGTCCTGTGAGCGCTGAAGTGGCCACTGGTCAGAAGAGAGCGTAGGAGGAACTGCCTATAAGCACCAGACAAGGCTCCATCTTTACTGGTGTGACTGTGTACAATCACCCTCTTTCTGCTAGGGGTGAGCACAAGGAAAGGCCTGCTGCAGCGCGTGAGTACAGACCCCCAGCGCATGTGCTGCTGGAAAATCGTGAACAATGTGTCCATCCTGAAGTTAGGGTGCACTGAAAAGTAGGCCACAAGGCCATAGATTAGGCCCCAATAAGTCCATTACTGGAGACATGGAGAGCAGTCAACATGGCTGTGGGGAGGACCAGAGATAACATCACCTACGTAGCAGGGAGGGACAGTATACTGTGTCTTTGAGACAAAACCTCCAAGATGGATGTGCCTAGAAGTCATGTAACTATTGTGGGGATTCGCTCTGGTAGTTGGGATAAGCGGGTGCAGTACAGAGGCAAAGTACAAGTTCGTAATGCAAATGTCCGTGTTTATTCACATATAAGGTTAAACAAAAAACACTCTTTGCACGGTTGGTGTTTGTTCACACCAAATAGAAAGTTCGTGCATAACAAAAAACATCACCTTGTCAGCGGTTCTGCCTCCAGCCGTCATAATGCAGGCTTTAGGGGGCCTGCTCTCCCAACACACGGGTCTCAGCTTTACAGCCAAGCACAGGGCTCGGTTCCCACACCAGCGATTGCCAGAGCTCCTCTGTCGGGGAGAGGTAATCACTCACAGCTGACACTGCCGGCTGGGTTTTTTATAGGCCAGTCAAGACCCGGCCTGGAACGTGGGGAGTAGTCACCCACCCATCACTTTGCCTACTCTCAGTAAGAGCCGTCCCAGATCAGCTATACAGCCATACTAAAATAGCAAAGTGTCAATCAGCATTAGCTGCCGCTGACACCTGAGAATACCGGCTCTTACTTCACCAAGGCCAAGAACCTCGGTGACACATACCTTCAACGACAAACCCTTGCGCCTTCCTACATACCTCCCCCCTTTGTTCAATCCTGAGGGGGTGAACACTTGCCAAACAGTGTACCTGGGACAGGGCATCTGCGTTTCCCTGTAAGCTGCCTGTCCTGTGTTCCACTGAGAACTTGAAGTTCTGTAATGACAAGAACCATCTGGTGACCCGAGCATTCCTCTCCTTGGCCTGGCTCATTCACTTGAGAGCGGAGTGGTCTGTCACCAGACGGAACTTTTTCCCCAACAGATAATAGCGGAGAGACTCGAGTGCCCACTTGATGGCCAGGCACTCTCTCTCCACTATACTGTAACTGGTCTCGACTGGGGTGAGTTTGCGGCTCAGGAACACAACGGGATGTTTCACCCCATTGATTTCCTGAGAGAGTACAGCTCCGAGGCCTACTTCAGAGGCATCGGTCTGTACCACAAACTCCCTCTTGAAGTCGGGCGTTACCAAAACCGGTGACCCGCACAGGACCGTCTTCAACGCGAAAAAAGCCTCTTTCGCCTGGTCATTCCAGCGGACCATCACGGACTTCCGTCCCTTCAAGAGCCCTGTCAACGGAGCCGCTAAGGTGGCAAAATGGGGAACGATCCTCATATAATAGCCATATAATGTACCTTGTAATTTACCTCTCCCACTTTCTCGAGTACCTCTTAGGGCCCCTGCCACCTAGCTAGGAACTTACTGTCTACGGTTGGTACCAGAACCAAAACCCGATCACCTGGGTTAAAGTTCCGGACCCGAGCCTGCCGATTATAGATCCTACTCTGGGCTTGCTGCGCTGCCTCCATATGCTCCCTAACCAGAGGGAACACTGTTTCCATCCGTCCTTGGATCTGGGTGACGTACTCAACAACACTTTTGTGCGGTGCGGGTTGTTGTTCCCATGCTTATTTGGCTATGTCCAACAGACCGCGAGGGTGTTTGCCATATAGCAGTTCGAAGGGCGAGAACCCAGTAGAGGGGCACCTCCCGCACTGCGAACATGAGATAGGGCAGAAGGAGGTCCCAGTCCCTCCCATCCTTAGACACCACTCTTTTTAACATGTTTTTTAATGTTTGATTAAGTTTCACTAGCAGGCCATCTGTTTGCGGATGATACACGGACGTCCGTAGCTGTTTTATGTGGAGCAACTTACAGAGTTCCCTCATGACCTTGGACATAAAAGGGGTCCCTCTTTAGGTAGTCCAACTCAGGAAAACATCTCCATTAACTCTTTAGCTATGAGTTTGGCTGATATATGTCGCACCGAGTGTAGCTACGGAAATTGTATGCAAGTAAGAGGTAAAGGGTAAAGGTAAGAGGTAAAGGACGGCACTCCCCGCGATGCGTGGAAAAACTTGCTTTATTCTTGGTAGAGAGCGGACAGCATATGTGAGTGTCCCAGCTGAGCCATTATTTACTGTGACATCATGTTTTGGATGTCATATATCTGTTATATTTTGTGTTCACAGAAGCAGAAAAAGATCATATGCCTTTAAGATTAATTTTGTAATGTAAGGTAAACTCAGTGACACAGCAGAAACAACAGAAAGCATAGTGTTAATCTGTTGTTGCTGGGCAGAAGTCTAGACCAATCACAGCCCGCTTCTCACGCAGTAAAAAGTTTTCACCAATCACAGCCAGCCTCACACACAGCCTGTCTGGGAATTCCCCCAGCTCCTGCTGCTAGAATCATTATTCACCAGAGACAGGAGCTGAAGAGACATTCACTCCACTGAGAGCTGAGTTTTATGCGAACAAGAGGCCAATATAGGTATTTAAAACAGTTATATAAGGTTCATATTGTTAGTATTGTGTTTAAAACTGTATACTGAACTAGATATATATGTGTTTACTTACAGTTCCACCAAACTACAATTGCAACCATACAAATTGCAAACTGCAATTGCAACCATGCAAATACAAAGTTCACAATCCAAATTCAATTGCAACCATACCAGATCATACTCAACCAATCTGCAAATAGTCACTGCTAACTGCATACTGCAAGAACTATTAGTTAGACCTCAGATATACCTCTCAGAGAGATCATAAAGTGCTTAAATAACTTAAAGTGAGAGTACAGATACTCAAGAGAGAAATATATCCACCATTTTATGTTGAATGACAAGATTGAACAGTTGAACCACCATCTTATGCATACCGCCATTTTGTGATATCTTTTCAACACGTGTTATGTACATGGACTATCTGCTGCAGAGGCGGCAGTGTTATATACGAAGAAAAGTTGAAGTTAATAAAGAAGTTATTTCAAGCATTTGGTGTGCTCTTTAAACCTACTGTTTCCATAGAACGACGCTAGAGGAATTACAGAGTAATAGACAGTCTGGTTAGACTAAAAGCCAGGAGATATCAAAATTCTTCTAATGCCACAGTGCAAAAGGGACTTCATAGTGCTGCGCCTGCCACACCGAGTGGCGTAGTCGAGGACGACCAGGATGTGTTGGTGCCCTCTAGCGGACTTCGGTACTGGGCTTATAAAATCCATAGCGATTCACTCGAACGGGACCTTGATAATCGGTAGAGGCACCAGGGGGCTCCGAAAATATGTCTGGGGGCTATTTATCTGGCAGGTTGGGCAAGACTTACAAAACTCTTCTACCTTTCTGAACACACTGGGCCAGTAAAACCGCTGTAGTATCCGGTCCTGTGTTTTCTGCCACCCCAAGTGACCCCCAAGAACATGTTGGTGGGCAAGCTCCAATACGAGCTTGCGATACGCCTTGGGCACCACCAGCTGTTCAATAGGCTCACCCCGTAGTTGGTTTACCCGATACAGCATTTCCTGGTGAACGACAAAACAGGGAAACATCGACTCGGCCCCAGGTTTTTGTGTTCGCCATCAATTATTACCACATTCTCCCAGGCCTGGGATAAGATTGGGTCCCATTGTGAGGTTCCGAAATTTTCACCGGACACATTGAGTTCTGCCAATTCAGGACCCGGAGGCAAGTCCTCAACGTCTCCCACCACCACACTCAGCGGGGTTGTCTCCCCCTCTTCCACCGAAGTGGCAGTCAAGCCCTTTGGCCTTGGGTTCCCAGGGTTCTGGCCTCCCGCCCGAGCCAGGCCACTCTGCTGAAGTTACCCCTAACTCAGGGGCATCAACAACTCACAACCGGCCAAGGGGCCGGTAAGCCCGGAAAGTCTCTCCCTATTATTAGTTCATATGGTAAAGTGGTGGCAACGGCCACCTCGTGGGTCCACTTGCCGCCTCCTGTGGATAGAGACACCAGGGCATGTATGCACACGACCAGGATTTTTTGGCCAGTATACTCGTCGGGCCGCACCAGGGTAGCTCTTACCAGGGACACCAGACTCCCTGAGTCCAACAAAGCCACTGCCAGAGTGTCTCCTACTTCTACCTGGCATAGGTTGTTATTGTCTATAGTCTCTGGGATACCTGATGCACACAGCTTCCTGGCATACGAGTTGCCATAGTTAATGTAGAAAAATAGACGGGCGGCTCACCTCCAGACTAAATGGAGTCAGGTGCTCACGTGCATAGGTTTACCCCAATAACCAGAGTGCGTCAATTATAAGTAAGTAGAACGGGCACTCAGACCATTGGGGGCTGCATGAAAAGGAATATTTATTTATAAAACGGTATCATAAAAGTAAAAACAATACTGTAAAAACAGAAGCAATACTATAAAAGCAAAAATAAAAATTATAAAAGTCGATAGAGGCAATATAGTCATATCACTTTTCATAGCATGTTATTGAGGTGACGAATGGGTGATCGAATTGATAAAAAGGTAGGTGATCAAATAAATATCAAAAGTCCTCCGGATATGTTCTCAATGACAGAGTATATAACCACTTGTTTGTTCGATATAATCACCATATCAATGGCATTTGAGTAAAAGAAAGTTGTATAGCAGGTAAGTATATAAATAAGCAGTCTCTTTACCGTGTCTTCACCACCCGAAGGTGGTTGTTCGGTTGGACAGACCGCACGCCGGGTCAGCGCAAATTCTCCTTGCCGTATGGGCACCGATGGTCCAATGTGGACTCACGCTAGGTTAGCACGTTGCACTGAATCGGAGAACTTCCGGGTGTAGGTCACCTGTTCGGTGGCGTCTCACGTGGCGTCCCACGTGGTTTGATACGTCCCCTATTTGAAATTACAGCACACTGTTTCTTTTCAATTATATCGTCCATAAACTTTGTTATTAAATTACCATACGCGTTTCGAGGTTACAAACCTCTTCTTCAGTGGCTATTGTAGGTTTCTGCATATTGCAGTCCACACTTTATATGGTGTTATAGAGGTGGAGTTAGATCATCCATTGGTCAAAATTCAATTAGGAGGAGTGGTTGTTAGATTATTTTCATGGTAACAGTATAGCGAAGGCAAAAAAATAGCCTCAGTTATACAATGTGACTCTTCTTATCTCATCAATCGACAATACATAATACGAATGTTAGTTTAAAGGTAGTTTGAAAGCCTTAGCAGTATTACAAAAGAGTATAGTGTAAGGATAGCAAGAAATCGCACCAAAAACGCACATGCGATATCTGTGCGGTTAATGTGCGACTTCTATATTATCGTTATAAGCAAATTGTATTTAAAGGAATAACTATACGATTCCCTAACAATTGATATAGTAAGAGTTAACAACCCCAATTGTTATGAATATAGATCTCTCTATTTCATTACACAGCAATATGAATGTCAATTCAAAGACTGGTAGCATTCCAAATGGGCATAATGTAAAGATATTGGGGGGCCTCATGAAAATTGTACATGCGATATCCATGGAACTTATCTGCAATCTCTATGTCATATACAGTGTCCATGCGATTTGTTCATGGTCTCTATACCATCACTCTAAAGGGGTATATGACCCAATTCTTTCGAATATTAATCAGATGGTACAGTCTATTATCTCTAAAAAAATAACTTTCGGAATTTTTCTGAAGATTCCCTAGATACTCTCCAAAGGATTTTGACAGATTTTCTTTGTCACTAATATATAGTGATATATCCAATGAAGAGTATCTACGTGGATTGGGGCTCGGGACCCCCCCCCAGATGGAGCATGGAGGTGATGATAAACAGCCAGACACTCCATGCTGCGTCGGAAGGGGGGAACCGAGCCCATCTTCAGAGGAAGCCAAAGATTTCAAGTTCTGCGTTTAGACCTTTAGGGATAAGGGAATCAAATTTGTATATCCTTTTTGATTCGAGTCTGGACATAGCAGAGATATGATCTCCTCCACGCCATGGTTTTTTAACTTTTTCGATAGCCGTAAAGGTCAGTCCTGATGGGTCTTGATTGTGTTTTTCTTTAAAGTGTCGGGAAAGGGAATGTTGTTGGTAACCCTTCCTGATATTATTCATATGTTCAGACACTCTTTTCTTTAAACTGCGTTTTAGTTCGCCCTATATACTGTTTGGAGCATCCGCATTGGATTAAATATATAACATCTGTAGATCTTTAATATCAATGTGAAATGAGTTGATGGTAGATTGAACACTAGATGTTTTTTTCAGAAATGTTGTGGTCTTGCAGATACCACATCTGTAAAAACCCTTTAATCCCAGCCAGTGGGTGTTCTGTTGTGTTTTCATTTTAGTACATATGGGCGCAACCTTTAGACATAAATTCGGTGCCTTAGTATAGGTGTTTGTTGGGAGTCAAACTTAAAAATGGTCCTATCGTCTTATCAACAAGAAGATGGTGCCAGTATCTTCTGATAATCCTTTCTATTTTTTTATGCTGACTATTAAATGGTAATATTAGGCGTAGTTGCTCATCCTACTCGATCTTTGTTGTTTTCGGTAGAAAGAATGCACTTCTATCCACTTTCTCCACCTTTTGTAGGGACCTATCTATTATTTCTGATGGGTATTGTTTAACAAGGAAATGTTCTTTTAATTTATCAGCCTCAATAATAAATTGTTCTTTATTCGTACAATTTCTTCAGTTCGGCAGATTACAACTGGAGAATAGTATATAGCTATTTTTCCAGGTAGTTTTTTGGTAGGTCTTACATGTTAGTTTCGGATTCTGTTGCCCATGGCGGTAACTCTGGTTTGGAAGTAGAAGTCCGAATTGAACCAGAAGAAATTGGGACAGTATATAATCAATACTGTCTATCACAAATTGAATCTGTTCCTTTTTCATAGTTTCCATAGTTAGTCTCCATGGGTTCGCCCCGGTGGGGACAGTCTGCCCTTGAGTGGCCAGGCTCCTGACACCGCCAGCAGACTATCGGAGCCGGGTCTACGGGGGATACACCCCGGGCGGGATTAGTTGGCACAAGTCTCTGGGATGGAGATTGCTGGGGTTTGGCTGCCCCCCTCCCAAAAGAACCCCCTTTCAAACTCCTGGTAGCCTCATAGCGTTCCACCAGGTCCACCATCTCAAGGGCATTACCAGGAGACACCTGGCCAATCTAGGGCTGGAGGGGGTACGGCAAAGCCCTCCAGAACACATCAGCCAACAGAGGGTCCAACATAGCAGTGGGACTCACCTCTCTCACGGCTACCTTATCGAAGATCGCCAAATAGGTCTCGACGTTGTCTGCGGGGGTCATCTTGGGGATCGCAGCACGGACCGCTTTCCGGGAATCATGAACGCTCTGGGACAGGAGAGGTAAGTTATTTTCTTATTTTACAGTCTGATCTGAGGTCTGATATGGAGGTCTTATTGGGGGTCTGGAGAGGTTTAATGGGGAGTCTGGAGGTCTTACTGGGGGTCTGAAGTGGTCTGACTGGGAGTCGAGAGGTCTCACAGGGGGTCTGGAGAGGTCTAATGGGGGTTCTAGAGGTCTCATTGGGGGTCTGGAGTGGTCTTACTGGCGGAGTCTGGAGTGGTCTGACTGGGAGGTCTGGAGAGGTCTAATGGGGGTCTAAAGGTCTGACTGGGGGTCGAGAGGTCTCACAGGGGGTCTGGAGAGGTCTAATGGGGGTTCTGGAGGTCTCATTGGGGGTCTGGAGTGGTCTTACTGGTGGGGTCTGGAGTGGTCTGACTGGGGGGTCTGGAGGTCTGGAGAGGTCTATTGGGGCTATAAATGTCTGACTGGGGGTCTGGAGAGGTCTACTGGGGGGTCTGGAGGTCTTACTGGGGGTCTGGAGAGGTCTAATGAGGGTATAGACATCTGATTGGGGGGCTGGAGAGGTCTAATGGGTATAGATGTCTGATTGGGGGTTTGGAGAGGTCTAATGAAGGGTCTGGAGGTCTGACCGGGGTTCTGGAGAGGTCTAATGGGGTATAGACGTCTGGTTGGGGGTCTAGAGGTCTAATGGGGGTCTTATCTGAGGTCTGATATTGGGTCTAGGTCTTACATGGAGGTCTAATGGTGGGGGGTCTGATCCGAGGTCTAAAACTGGGGTCTGACAGAGGTCTAAAGGGGGTTTGGTCTGAGATGGGGGGCATCTCATTTATGGTTTTATAGGGGCGTCTGATCTGAAAGGGGGATTTTTTGTACTAGCGCACAATATAAATGTTTTTGTACTGAGGCACTATCTGTGTGGTACCAGTATTTTCAGGGGGGCTGTTTCTGAAGGAAAGTATTGGGGAGCACAGTGGGCACAGTATTGGGGGGCAGGATGGGGTGTTGAGAAGGTGGGAGGACGATGGAAAAGTAGTAAAGTAAGATGTCTGTTTGTTAAACTCTGCACAGACGCGGCGCGGCTGAAAGAAGTCACCATGGCGGTCTGGTCTGAGAGGAGAAGAAGAGGAAAGAGAAAATCTCCATCAGAGAAGAGAAGTCGCTGGATGGAAGAGGTACATATGTGGCGCTGTATGACCCTGTATGTTCTGTAGCGCTGTCGGTAATGTTTTCCAAGTATGTCTTTAAAAGCGGTTGTCCGCCTTTTTTTTCGTATGAGCGCTGCCTTCTCTGCTCTGTTTATCTGCTCATCACTGCAAATGCTTCGGCGAGCGGGTGAACAGAGCAGAGGAAGCGGCTCTCATACGAGCGCTGCCCTCTCTTCAAACAGCTGATCGGCGGGGGTGCCGGAGGACCCCAGCCGATCTGATATTGATGACCTATCCTGAGGATAGGTCATCAGTAGTAAAAAGAGGACAACTCCTTAAACAGTGGGACTGGAGGGAAGGGTAGGGGTTAGGTTGAGAATTTGGCAAGGGGGGGGGGCGTTTCAATTTTTGCCTCAGACAGTAGAAAAGCTAGGTGCACCAACGCAGAGTGAAGGGGGGGGGGGGCGAAGCTGAACTCTTGCACCAGGGCCCATGAGCCTTTAGATACGCCCCTGGCTGCCGCTGACACCTGAAAATACCGGCTCTTACTTCACCGAGGCCAGGAACCTCGGTGACACATACCGTCCGTCAACGACAGACCCTTGCGCCTCCTACAGTATTTAGAGTGTGATGCGGTTGTGACTGGTGAGTCGACTGACAATGAACTGAGTGACGGGAAAGTGACTTGTGCTTAGCTGTCTGTGGGTTCTGGCTGCCCGCACAGACGCCATGGGTTTGTCACCCAGCTTTCCCAGAGACCTGAATGGTTGTAGCTGCACAGATGTGAAGTGAAGGGTCTGTAGACAGGCAGACGGACTGTTCTGCGGCTGCAGCTTCCCCGAGTATACAGTATCATGCATGGTCTGCTGCGCGGCTCTAATCCGACAAGTCGGCGCGTTCAGCTGCTATTCTGCTCTAATTGGGTTAATAGCGGCAGCAATCCGGAGGGCGGCCCCCGTCTGAGCTCCTCATTTAGAGCCTATAATCGGCTGTGATAGAAATCAATGGACGGAGACGTCTTCAAGACAAACACTCGATGTGTGAGGACCTGTAATGTGCCAGACGGAGATGTGTGAACGGTGCAAAACAGAGAGCGCTGCGAGCCAAGAGGACACGGCGGAAGGCTGAGGACCACAGCGGAATCACTGCCGGGGGAGGGGAGGAGAAAATGAGAGAATTATTTCTAATCTGGTTTTCTTCAATCGTCTATAAACAATTGAAAAGAAAAATCTCATCCGAGCAAAAGAAGGTTTACATCAAGATTCCTGTCCATAGGAGGCAGTATTATAGTAGTTATATTCTTGTACATAGGAGCAGTATTATAGTAGTTATATTCCTGTACATAGGAGGCAGTATTATAGTAGTTATATTCCTGTACATAGGAGCAGTATTATAGTAGTTATATTCTTGTACATAGGAGCAGTATTATAGTAGTTATATTCTTGTACATAGGAGCATTATTATAGTAGTTATATTCTTGTACATAGGAGGCAGTATTATAGTAGTTATATTCTTGTACATAGGAGCAGTATTATAGTAGTTATATTCTTGTACATAGGAGCAGTATTATAGTAGTTATATTCTTGTACATAGGAGCAGTATTATAGTAGTTATATTCTTGTACATAGGAGCAGTATTATAGTAGTTATATTCTTGTACATAGGAGGCAGTATTATAGTAGTTATATTCTTGTACATAGGAGCAGTATTATAGTAGTTATATTCTTGTACATAGGAGGCAGTATTATAGTAGTTATATTCTTGTACATAGGAGCAGTATTATAGTAGTTATATTCCTGTACATAGGAGCAGTATTATAGTAGTTATATTCTTGTATATAGGAGACAGTATTATAGTAGTTATATTCCTGTACATAGGAGGCAGTATTATAGTAGATATATTCTTGTACATAGGAACAGTATTATAGTAGTTATATTCCTGTACATAGGAGCAGTATTATAGTAGTTATATTCTTGTACATAGGAGACAGTATTATAGTAGTTATATTCCTGTACATAGGAGGCAGTATTATAGTAGATATATTCTTGTACATAGGAGCAGTATTATAGTAGTTATATTCTTGTACATAGGAGCGGTATTATAGTAGTTATATTCTTGTACATAGGAGGCAGTATTATAGTAGTTATATTCTTGTACATAGGAGGCAGTATTATAGTAGTTATATTCTTGTACATAGGAGCAGTATTATAGTAGTTATATTCCTGTACATAGGAGGCAGTATTATAGTAGTTATATTCTTGTACATAGGAGCAGTATTATAGTAGTTATATTCCTGTACATAGGAGGCAGTATTATAGTAGTTATATTCTTGTACATAGGAAGCAGTATTATAGTAGTTATATTCTTGTACATAGGAGCAGTATTATATTAGTTATATTCTTGTAAATAGGAGGCAGTATTATAGTAGTTATATTCTTGTACATAGGAGGCAGTATTATAGTAGTTATATTCTTGTACATAGGAGCAGTATTAAAGTAGTTATATTCTTGTACATAGGAGGCAGTATTATAGTAGTTATATTCTTGTACATAGGAGCAGTATTATAGTAGTTATATTCTTGTACATAGGAGCAGTATTATAGTAGTTATATTCTTGTACATAGGAGTCAGTATTATAGTAGTTATATTATTGTACATAGGAGCAGTATTATAGTAGTTATATTCCTGTACATAGGAGGCAGTATTATAGTAGTTATATTCTTGTACATAGGAGCAGTATTATAGTAGTTATATTCCTGTACATAGGAGGCAGTATTATAGTAGTTATATTCTTGTACATAGGAGCAGTATTATAGTAGTTATACTCTTGTACATAGGAGCAGTATTATAGTAGTTATATTCTTGTATATAGGAGCAGTATTATAGTAGTTATTGTCTTGTACATACGAGCAGTTTTATAGTAGTTATATTCTTGTACATAGGAGGCAGTATTATAGTAGGTATATTCTTGTACATAGGAGGCAGTATTATAGTAGTTATATTCCTGTACATAGGAGCAGTATTATAGTAGTTATATTCTTGTACATAGGAGCAGCATTATAGTAGTTATATTCCTGTACATAGGAGGCAGTATTATAGTAGTTATATTCTTGTACATAGGAGCAGAATTATAGTAGTTATATTATTGTACATAGGAGCAGTATTATAGTAGTTATATTCTTGTACATAGGAGCAGTATTATAGTAGTTATATTCCTGTACATAAGAGGCAGTATTATAGTAGTTATATTCTTGTACATAGGAGCAGTATTATAGTAGTTATATACCTGTACATAGGAGGCAGTATTATAGTAGTTATATTCTTGTACATAGCAGCAGTATTATAGTAGTTATATTCCTGTACATAGGAGCAGTATTATAGTAGGTATATTCTTGTACATAGGAGCAGTATTATAGTAGTTATATTCTTGTACATAGGAGCAGTATTATAGTAGTTATATTCCTGTACATAGGAGGCAGTATTATAGTAGTTATATTCTTGTACATAGGAGCAGTATTATAGTAGTTATATTCCTGTACATAGGAGGCAGTATTATAGTAGTTATATTCTTGTACATAGGAGCAGTATTATAGTAGTTATATTCTTGTACATAGGAGCAGTATTATAGTAGTTATATTCTTGTACATAGGAGGCAGTATTATAGTAGTTATATTATTGTACATAGGAGCAGTATTATAGTAGTTATATTCCTGTACATAGGAGGCAGTATTATAGTAGTTATATTCTTGTACATAGGAGCAGTATTATAGTAGTTATATTCCTGTACATAGGAGGCAGTATTATAGTAGTTATATTCTTGTACATAGGAGCAGTATTATAGTAGTTATATTCCTGTACATAGGAGGCAGTATTATAGTAGTTATATTCTTGTACATAGGAGCAGTATTATAGTAGTTATATTCTTGTACATAGGAGCAGTATTATAGTAGTTATATTCTTGTACATAGGAGGCAGTATTATAGTAGTTATATTATTGTACATAGGAGCAGTATTATAGTAGTTATATTCCTGTACATAGGAGGCAGTATTATAGTAGTTATATTCTTGTACATAGGAGCAGTATTATAGTAGTTATATTCCTGTACATAGGAGGCAGTATTATAGTAGTTATATTCTTGTACATAGGAGCAGTATTATAGTAGTTATACTCTTGTACATAGGAGCAGTATTATAGTAGTTATATTCTTGTATATAGGAGCAGTATTATAGTAGTTATTGTCTTGTACATACGAGCAGTTTTATAGTAGTTATATTCTTGTACATAGGAGGCAGTATTATAGTAGGTATATTCTTGTACATAGGAGGCAGTATTATAGTAGTTATATTCCTGTACATAGGAGCAGTATTATAGTAGTTATATTCTTGTACATAGGAGCAGCATTATAGTAGTTATATTCCTGTACATAGGAGCAGTATTATAGTAGTTATATTATTGTACATAGGAGCAGCATTATAGTAGTTATATTCCTGTACATAGGAGGCAGTATTATAGTAGTTATATTCTTGTACATAGGAGCAGAATTATAGTAGTTATATTATTGTACATAGGAGCAGTATTATAGTAGTTATATTCTTGTACATAGGAGCAGTATTATAGTAGTTATATTCCTGTACATAAGAGGCAGTATTATAGTAGTTATATTCTTGTACATAGGAGCAGTATTATAGTAGTTATATACCTGTACATAGGAGGCAGTATTATAGTAGTTATATTCTTGTACATAGCAGCAGTATTATAGTAGTTATATTCCTGTACATAGGAGCAGTATTATAGTAGGTATATTCTTGTACATAGGAGCAGTATTATAGTAGTTATATTCTTGTACATAGGAGCAGTATTATAGTAGTTATATTCTTGTACATAGGAGCAGTATTATAGTAGTTATATTCTTGTACATAGGAGGCAGTATTATAGTAGTTATATTCTTGTACATAGGAGGCAGTATTATAGTAGTTATATTCTTGTACATAGGAGCAGTATTATAGTAGTTATATTCTTGTACATAGGAGGCAGTATTATAGTAGTTATATTCTTGTACATAGGAGCAGTATTATAGTAGTTATATTCTTGTATATAGGAGGCAGTATTATAGTAGTTATATTCTTGTACATAGGAGCAGTATTATAGTAGTTATAATCTTGTACATAGGAGCAGTATTATAGTAGTTATATTCTTGTACATAGGAGGCAGTATTATAGTAGTTATATTCTTGTACATAGGAGCAGTATTATAGTAGTTATATTCCTGTACATAAGGAGCAGTATTATAGTAGTTATATTCTTGTACATAGGAGCAGTATTATAGTAGTTATATTCTTGTACATAGGAGCAGTATTATAGTAGTTTTATTCTTGTACATAGGAGCAGTATTATAATAGTTATATTCTTGTACATAGGAGCAGTATTATAGTAGTTATATTCTTGTACATAGGAGCAGTATTATAGTAGTTATATTCTTGTACATAGGAGCAGTATTATAGTAGTTATATTCTTGTACATAGGAGCAGTATTATAGTAGTTATATTCTTGTACATAGGAGCAGTATTATACTAGTTATATTCTTGTACATAGGAGCAGTATTATAGCAGTTATATTCCTGTACATGGGAGCAGTATTATAATAGTAATATTCCTGTACATAGGAGCAGTATTATAGTAGTTATATTCTTGTATATAGGAGCAGTATTATAGTAGTTATATACTTGTACATAGGAGCAGTATTATAGTAGTTATATTCTTATACATAGGAGCAGTATTATAGTAGTTATATTCTTGTACATAGGAGCAGTATTATAGTAGTTATATTCTTGTACATGGGAGCAGTATTATAGTAGTTATATACTTGTACATAGGAGGCAGTATTATATTAGTTATATTCTTGTACATAGGAGGCAGTATTATAGTAGTTATATTCCTGTACATAGGAGCAGTATTATAGTAGTTATATTATTGTACATAGGAGCAGTATTATAGTAGTTATATTCTTGTACATAGGAGGCAGTATTATAGTAGTTATATTCTTGTACATAGGAGGCAGTATTATAGTAGTTATATTCTTGTACATAGGAGGCAGTATTATAGTAGTTATATTATTGTACATAGGAGGCAGTATTATAGTAGCTATATATATAAAAGACAGAAAATAGGCGGCATATCCTACATCCCAAACAGCAAACCGGATCCCAGCATCTCCGTACATCCGCATTAAGCAGTGCTGCGGTGCTCCAGCCTCAGAAGTGACATCAATAGTTTATATGGAAATGAGACGTATAATAGGCGGCATTCACCACTGCAAAAAAAAATGAAGTCCTTTATTCCTTCCAAAGACATAAAAAATACAAGGCCGGGGCAATATGGCTAAACACACAAAGTAAAAAAAAAGCAGCGGCGGCAGCTTCGCCCTCGCGCGCTTCCTCAGGCCCCTATTGTCATCACGCACTCACATGTCACATTTATGCATCATCGTACAGGGTTGCCATAGAAATCTATGACGCTGCCCTGTTCTGACATCTTTAAAAAGTGACAGTAACAAATACAACAAACATGGATAGATGGCACATATACATTACAAAAATACACTTAAGTCATTTTTGTCATTTAACTCTAAAGGACCCCTTGCTCTTGAACGTATAATCCACTTTGCTTCCTTCTGTAGCATGAGGCGATGTTTATCGCCCCCTTGTGGTGGGTTCAAAACGAACTCAATGCCTGCAAAACTTAGGGATCTTGGATCCCCACCGTGTTCATGTCTTACATCCTCTATCAATCTGGGACATCCTTTCCCTGACTTGATTGAGTTACTATGTTCTCTGAACCTCTCATACATGATCTTAATGTTTTTCCAATGTAAAATCGCTGACAGTGACATATCACCAAATATACCACAGAAGTACTCCTACATGTTATGAAACTTGTCACCCTATGATAAACCCCTCCAAAACTAAGGACTTTACTCTCACCTCCCCCGGCGGCTTAGTAAAAAACTGCCACACCGCCGAGCAGGTGATTTTACCCCCAACACTCCGCGCTGACTGACTCTCAAAGTAAAGTCCTTAGTTTCAAAAGCAAATGGAAGTTGACAAAGTGGAATTTATCCAGGATTTCAGGAAAAATTTGATTTGCACCGAAGCCGAATTTCCTCGCGCTTCGTGGTAACGAATCAAATTTTTTCCTAAAATGGCAGCTGCACATGTGAGGACATGGAGAAAGGAACTCTGGGAAGGCAAGTATCAAAGTAGCTTGACGTTTGTTGGATGGCTTGGGGGACCTGCGCACCTAGATCATTATCATTAGGGTGACAAAATTGTAAACAATTTTTTGGGGATTTAAGCTAACTCTTCTCTCACTGCTTAGGAGGGCTGCATAAAAATTTTCAGTTTTCTAATTGTCCTAACATTTATATTCAATAACCTTTTTATACTGTTTTGTCATGTAAACTCATTTGTATAAACATAGGCATATGGGAAAGACATGCAAATTAGCAGAATCTGCCTTGTTTTTCAGCTGAAACACTATTTGCATGTCTTTCCCAAATGCCTATGTTTATACAAATGAGTTTACATGACAAAACAGTATAGAAAGGTTATTGTATATAAATGTTAGGACAA
The DNA here is from genome assembly GCF_905171765.1 of Bufo bufo. Lineage (NCBI taxonomy): Eukaryota > Metazoa > Chordata > Amphibia > Anura > Bufonidae > Bufo > Bufo bufo. The sequence continues at coordinate 553,800,317 of NC_053393.1, read as the reverse complement.
TTAGAAAACTGAAATTTTTTATGCAGCCCTCCTAAGCAGTGAGAGAAAAGAGCTAGCTTGCATCCCAATTTTTTTTACATTTTTGTCACCCTAATGATCTAGGTGAGCAGGTCCCCCAAGCCATCCAACAAAAATCAAACAACTTTGAGGCTTAAGCCCCATTCACATATCTGCAATTTCATGCTGCATTTTTGCAGACCCCATTCATTCATTTCTATGGGGCTGCACGATGTGCGGCCCGGCTCTGGAAATGTGGACCTGCATTTCTGGGTCCGCATTACCGTTCCCGAAAAAAATAGAACATGTCCTATTCTTGTGCGCAATTGCGGACAAGTATAGACATATTCTATACCGACGATGTATGGTCTGCAAAATGCACGTTGCCAGTGTCAGAGTATTGCGGATCCGCAAAAAACACTACGGACGTGTGAATGAAGCCTTACTGGCTCTAAGACAGATGAGAGCTGGTCTTGAATGTCTCATTGCACACAAGGCTGCCATTGTGAAGTATGCTGGCTGTTATCTGTCTCATGGATAGTGTCACATCTGTGACAGGTCTCAGAAGGTCTGAAAGATTATCTGCGCATTAGTGATCTGACAGCCTCTTTTGGTTTCACTTTGTCTGTGTGTTGCTGGTATGTCCAAACCACCTGTTCAGGTGTGGATCATGTGACCTTTACCTCGCCCTATGTAGTCTGACTTTACCCATCACTCCTTGCTCTGGATAGCTTCATTTGGTTTTGGAAGAGCTGGAGTGTGGTTCTTGTTGGAGTCCTGTTCATCCATCATCCTCAGGAGTTAAGTGTTCCGCTTGTTGTGTTTTGTATCCCCCCCCTGGTTGTTTACTAGGCCTCAGCGAGATGCTAGTTCCTTCACCAGGGAAGGAACGGGTGGTCTCTGCCCTGTCATTATCTTTAGGGCTTTCGAGGGTCACCAGGGTTTTCTAGGTTCCTGTGTATGGGTATCTCTACCATCGAGAGGTGCCCATACGGATAGGAGTTAGGGCCAGGAGCAGGGTTTTATGGGTGGTGACCCTTTTCCTTCCCTAGCGGTGAGGCCTAGTGTCTTTCCCCTTCCTTCTTGTTGTCTTTTGGTGTTCTCCCTACTACATCCGTGACAGATAGGTTGTTGGCTTGCACATACCTGGCTTTTGGCATATAGCCTTTGTGCGATTGTCTGTTATATGTTATCTATTGTATATTTTAGGTAATGATTTATTTTAAAAATAAAAAATTATAGGATTTATAAAAATAAATTATTAATGATAGGTAGGAAAACTCTTGTAGTAAAAGTTTATTAATGATAGGGAAAATAATAACTATAAAAAAAGAAGGTATGGATGATAGATAGCATAATAAGGATAAAGAGAAGCTATATACAATAAGTGAAAAAAGATCATAGGTTTATCCAGTGATAAAAAAAAATAAATCTAGCATATTCGCGATTACAAATATATAGCACTATATTCTAGAACTTCGTGAATTCTCAAAGTGACTATTGGATCCAAAGTGCCATTATACAGCTCTGTAATTCAAGCAAACTGTTCTTATTAGGGTGCAAGTGCTGTGCGATACAGCCATTCTACAGTATGTCTTATTTGCCCTTGTGCGGTGCAGTTATATGTTGTAAAGCCCTGTTTGCCGTGTATTAGTGGCGAAATAAAAATATATTCGCCATTCAGTGTTGCACTTATATTTTAAAAAGCTTTGTATAGTGGAAAAGTGGAAAAAAATAAGGGCCTAATTTCCGTTCAGCGGTGCAGTTATATGTGGTAAAGCCCTTTTTGCTGTATGGGCCGAATTACGTAGTCGTGAATTTTTTTGGGTGAAACAGGCTTTTTGGGGAAAAAATTGATGGGTGACTGCACACCCCCTTTTGCTGTATGGGCCAGATTACGTAGTGGTGACATTTTTAATTTCAAAGCTGCTCTGTATCTCTTGTGAAGTCAATGTCTCCCACTATGCCCCTCTCGCGATTTACATCAAAAACATTATTTTCATGTAGAGATCCAAGAATTATGTTGGAAGCATGTAGTGTATGCAAGCCATGTGCAACCCCTCTCATCACTCTCGCGCTGTTCTGCACCTGGTTTGCCTGGGCGAACTGAGTCACACAAGGGGAGTAACTGCTCCGTGTCCTTCAGAAAGAAATCGAATCCTGGCTTTCTCCACGACAACTCAAAATCAGAACCATGGTTACCGACAACGGGAAGAACATGGTGTCGGCGCTGCGTCAAGGAGGGCTGAGCCATGCGCCATGCGCCATGCGCCATGCATGTGTTCCATCTGGTTGTCAAGCGGTTTCTGAAGTCTTCCACCCATCTGCAAGACATCCTAAAAATGGCCAGGAAAACTGTGCATGCACTTCAGCCACTCGTATACCACAAAGCACACCCTCCTTGAGCTGCAGCGGCACAATGGCATCCCCCATCATAGGCTGATATGCAATGTTTCCACCCGTTGGAATTCCACCCTCGATATGTTGGAGCTACTATACTTACAGAGAAAGGCCATAAACGATTTATTGATGATCCAAGCAGTAAGGAGCACTCCCCTGTGTAACTTCAATGTCATCCAGTGGCAGCTCATGCGTGACACCTGCCGTTTGCTCAGGCCCTTTTAGGAGGCCACGTTATTTGTCAGTCGCCAGGACTACGGGATAAAAAATGTCATTCCACTGCTTCATGTCCTGGCACAGATGCTGGTAAATCTGGCTGGTGAGGGGACTGGGGACATGGCGCCTAGATCTCAAGGCCCATTGAGCCCTGTGGGGGCTATACTGGAGGAGGAGGAGCTACAGGACGATGAAGAAGACGAGGCAGAGGATCCAGACACACCGTGGCAGTATGCAGTGGAGATGGAGGCAGGGAGTCCCTCCAAATCACTTGCACAAATGGCCCGATGCATGCTCACTTGCTTGCGTAGTGATAGTCAAATTGTCATCATTCGGCAGAGGGATGACTTCTGGCTCTCCACCTTGTTGCACCCTCTCTGAGAGGGAGGACAAACTGATCTACTATTGAGAAATCCTATGTAGTCAGTTGGCCGCTGCCTATGTGCGCCATCGCCCATCCTCTCGCAAGTCTGACCAGGGGGCCCTCTGTGCTCACGTTCCTCTGCCATGGCTGCTGTGGCGGGGGGGTGGCAGGAGCAGTACCAGCTCCATCAGCAGCAACCTGAGTATAGATTCGCTGATGAGCAGCTTTTTTCACCCACCTAGTGAAGAAACTACTCACCAGCAGCAGCAGCTAGACCTGGAGCAGGACCTGAACCAGCAGATGGTGGTATACTTGGACAGCACCCTTCCACCCCACATTGAAGATCCGCTGGACTACTGGGCAGCCAAACTGGATTTGTGACCGCAACTGGAAGAGTTTGCCCTGGAAAATCTGTCCTGCTCTGTCAGTAGTGTGGCATCAGAGCGGGTGTTTAGTGCGGCAGAGGCCATAGTTACCCCAAGGAGAACTCGCCTGTCCTCCCAAAATGTGGAGAGGCTGACCTTTAGCAAGATGAATCAGGCGTGGATCAGCCAGGATTTCCACCCACCAATGCCTGATGCATCAGACTAGATCATCCATGGTGCCACACCAACACTTTGACAAAAGAGACCGATTTCTTCTGGCTACCTGCCTCAGCTTCTATTCTGATGCTGCTACCCGCCTGTTGCCACACATCTGATCCCAAGTACTCCTTCTTTCACCCACCATTTTCAGCTGGTAATGGTATTGCCATCCACCTCCCCACTCTGTCACCGGGTCACTCTGTGGTCTCCTGATGCTGCTGCCACCTCCACACTATGTCACCTTGCCACTCTGTCATCTCCTGATGCTGCTGTCACCTCCACACTATGTCACCTTGCCACTCTGTGGTCTCCTGATTCTGCTGCCACCTCCACACTATGTCACCTTGCCAACCTGTGGCCTCTTCCTGATGCTGCTGCCACCTCCACACTGTCATTGTGCCACTCTGTGGCCTCCTCATGCTGCTTCCACCTCCCCACTATGTCATACGGACACTTTGTGGACTTCTCATGCTTTTCCCACCCTCCCCACTTCATGATTAGGCCACCATTATGCCTTTAGGCCTGGCTGACATCATCATAATTGGTCCCATCAGAATTGGCTTATGATTTGGTAGTCAAAAGCAGGAGTGGGTACAAAACACAGAAGACATGCAAATATTCCATTCACGTGTCATCTCTATTTTGGATCCACTCCTGTTATTTTTGGCTTTAGCAATACTGATGGATTACTGAACAAATGCTGACCGAGTGAAGGCGGATGCTCCACAGACAGGATCCGTTTTTTTGTGGGTTATTGTTCTGGCGGATCAGAGGAAGGGCAAAATAATCAGTGACGTCAACACAAACTTACTGCTGACACCCTCTCCACTCTGTCGGGGGCTCTACTTGTATAAGCGTTTAATAGAACAGGTTCTGTAGACATCTATGTGGAATCAGCTGACGACGGTGTAAAAGGAGTGCGCTTCTTCTTGGCGCTAACATCGACCTGTAAGGCTGAGTTCACACTTGAGGTATTTGGTCAATTTTGGCCTCGTGACTGCCCAAATAAGCGAAGTGTGCAGTGATTCTAAGGCCTCTTTCACATGAACGATACGCACACCTGCAATCCCTAAAACTCCCGTTCATTTCGTGGATTGGAAGGAAGAATTATATTAAAGCCTTCATTGTCCCTAGACTACTTTACTTCATTCAAACACTACCTATTTGGCTACCCCATTCCTTCTTTGTGGAGGTCCGCAGAATCTTCTCAGCATTTGTATGGTCGGGTAAGTCCCCCAGAATAGCATACACCACCCTCACTCGGGAGAGAAGATTGGGAGGTTTTGGCCTGCCAGACATATACCTTTACTATAAAGCGTCAATGCTAAGCAGAGCTCTAAGCCTCCTCTCCTGGCGCCCTCTCAATCTTGCCTCCCAATTGGAGCGTGATATGCTCACCTATAAAGATAAGCTGGTCTTATGGGGTTTGCGGAAAAGTACTGCTAATAACATTTATGCCTCGCCTCTGTGGAAGGGCTTACTGTTAGAGTGGTCCAAACTATATCAGGCCTCAGTTCTTAAGTTCCCTAGTATGAATATCCCCCTGCACCTGCTTCAGGCCCATATTCATCCCGCCACCACTGCACCATCAGGAATTTGGGCCCTACTATCTAGCTTAAGGTTACAAGATATTATATCTGAGTCTGGTGCTTTAAATTGGAGTGATGTTTTCGCTCTTCCAAAGGTCCAAAAGGCTTCCTTTTTGGCAGTTATGGCCTTTAAAAAGGACCTAAAGCTTATTGAAAAGGTCCCACGACCCACAAATGATCCCTCATGGATGGAGGGGAAGATTTCAGTAGGCCAACGCCCGCGGAGGCCTCTCTCCACACTATACAAGGAGCTGCTCTCCTCCGCCCCTCCAGATCTGTGGTTTCTCTCAGCTTGGGAGAAGGAATTATCCATGACTTTGTCAGAACCTGAGAAAGCTTTTATCCTCACACACTCACACGGATTCAACCGTTGCATTAAGATACAAGCTAACTCATACAAATTGCTCACAAGATGGTATAAAACACCAGAATATCTACATAAGATCAATTCTGATATCCCCGACCGTTGCTGGAGGTGCGGAGGAGATGTTGGTTCTCTTTCTCATATATGGTGGAATTGTGAAAAGATCCGGCCTTTCTGGATAGAGATCGAAACTACTATAAATAAGATCTGTAAAAACCAGGTTAGAATAGACGCAAAGCTCCTAATGTTATGGTGTCCTAATGACACGCTGACCCCCTCAAGGTCAAATCTACCGACTATGCTTATAACAGCAGCTCGCCTATTGATTCCATTGTTATGGAGAAATGATTCTCCTCCATCCCTCTTGATGTGGACCGAGAAGGTGGATCAGCTTTACCGGTTTGAGGAGCTTGCACACTGGGAGACTCACTCTAGAGCAAAGTTTATCAAAACATGGTCCCCCTGGAAGCTTTATCGTAATTTCTAGATTCACACGAAGCATATGATAGACATCTATTACCCCCCCCCTTACCTCCTTTTCCCTTATATTCTTGTACATAGGAGCAGTATTATAGTAGTTATATTCTTGTACATAGGAGCAGTATTATAGTAGTTATATTCTTGTACATAGGAGGCAGTATTATAGTAGTTATATTCTTGTACATAGGAGCAGTATTATAGTAGTTATATTCTTGTACATAGGAGGCAGTATTATAGTAGTTATATTCTTGTACATAGGAGCAGTATTATAGTAGTTATATTCTTGTACATAAGAGGCAGTATTATAGTAGTTATATTCTTGTACATAGGAGCAGTATTATAGTAGTTATATTCTTGTACATAGGGGCAGTATTATAGTAGTTATATTCTTGTATATAGGAGCAGTATTATATTAGTTATATTCTTGTACATAGGAGGCAGTATTATAGTAGTTATAATCTTGTACATAGGAGCAGTATTATAGTAGTTATATTCTTGTATATAGGAGGCAGTATTATAGTAGTTATATTCTTGTACATAGGAGCAGTATTATAGTAGTTATATTCTTGTACATAGGAGCAGTAATATAGTAGTTATATTCTTGTACATAGGGGCAGTATTATAGTAGTTATATTCTTGTATATAGGAGCAGTATTATAGTAGTTATATTCTTGTACATAGGAGCAGTATTATAGTAGTTATATTCTTGTACATAGGGGCAGTATTATAGTAGTTATATTCTTGTATATAGGAGCAGTATTATATTAGTTATATTCTTGTACATAGGAGGCAGTATTATAGTAGTTATAATCTTGTACATAGGAGCAGTATTATAGTAGTTATATTCTTGTATATTGGAGGCAGTATTATAGTAGTTATATTCTTGTACATAGGAGCAGTATTATAGTAGTTACATTCCTGTACATAGGAGCAGTATTATAGTAGTTATATTCTTGTACATAGAAGCAGTATTATAGTAGTTATATTCTTGTACATAGGAGCAGTATTATAGTAGTTATATTCTTGTACATAGGGGCAGTATTATAGTAGTTATATTCTTGTATATAGGAGCAGTATTATAGTAGTTATATTCTTGTACATAGGAGCAGTATTATAGTAGTTATATTCTTGTATATAGGAGACAGTATTATAGTAGTTATATTCTTGTAAATAGGAGCAGTATTATAGTAGTTATATTCTTGTACATAGGAGGCAGTATTATAGTAGTTATATTCTTGTATATAGGAGCAGTATTATAGTAGTTATATTCTTGTACATAGGAGCAGTATAATACTAGTTATATTCTTGTACATAGGAGCAGTATTATAGTAGTTATATTCTTGTACATAGGAGCAGTAATATAGTAGTTATATTCTTGTACATAGGAGCAGTATTATAGTAGTTATATTCTTGTACATAGGAGCAGTATTATAGTAGTTATATTCTTGTACATAGGAGGCAGTATTATAGTAGTTATATTCTTGTACATAGGAGCAGTATTATAGTAGTTATATTCTTGTACATAGGAGGCAGTATTATAGCAGTTATATTCTTGTACATAGGAGCAGTATTATAGTAGTTATATTCTTGTACATAGGAGCAGTATTATAGTAGTTATATTCTTGTACATAGGAGCAGTATTATAGTAGTTATATTCTTGTACATAGGAGGCAGTATTATAGTAGTTATATTCTTGTACATAGGAGGCAGTATTATAGCAGTTATATTCTTGTACATAGGAGCAGTATTATAGTAGTTATATTCTTGTACATAGGAGCAGTATTATAGTAGTTATATTCTTGTACATAGGAGGCAGTATTATAGTAGTTATATGCTTGTACATAGGAGCAGTATTATAGTAGTTATATTCTTGTACATAGGAGCAGTATTATAGTAGTTATATTCTTGTACATAGGAGCAGTAATATAGTAGTTATATTCTTGTACATAGGAGCAGTATTATAGTAGTTATATTCTCGTACATAGGAGCAGTATTATAGTAGTTATATTCTTGTACATAGGAGCAGTATTATAGTAGTTATATTCTTGTATATAGGAGACAGTATTATAGTAGTTATATTCTTGTACATAGGAGCAGTATTATAGTAGTTATATTCTTGTACATAGGAGCAGTAATATAGTAGTTATATTCTTGTACATAGGAGCAGTATTATAGTAGTTATATTCTTGTACATAGGAGCAGTATTATAGTAGTTATATTCTTGTACATAGGAGGCAGTATTATAGTAGTTATATTCTTGTACATAGGAGCAGTATTATAGTAGTTATATTCTTGTACATAGGAGGCAGTATTATAGTAGTTATATTCTTGTACATAGGAGCAGTATTATAGTAGTTATATTCTTGTACATAGGAGGCAGTATTATAGAAGTTATATTCTTGTACATAGGAGCAGTATTATAGTAGTTATATTCTTGTACATAGGAGCAGTATTATAGTAGTTATATTCTTGTACATAGGAGGCAGTATTATAGTAGTTATAATCCTGTACATAGGAGCAGTATTATAGTAGTTATATTCTTGTACATAGGAGCAGTATTATAGTAGCTATATTCTTGTACATAGGAGCAGTAATATAGTAGTTATATTCTTGTACATAGGAGCAGTATTATAATAGTTATATTCTTGTACATAGGAGCAGTATTATAGTAGTTATATTCCTGTACATAGGAGGCAGTATTATAGTAGTTATATTCTTATACATAGGAGGCAGTATTATAGTAGTTATATACTTGTACATAGGAGCAGTATTATAGTAGTTATATTCTTGTACATAGGAGCAGTATTATAGTAGTTATATTC